>NW_026533219.1:465000-475000 GCF_028296485.1 Oppia nitens | reverse complement strand
ATCGTTGGTCGAAGCAGCCGACGGTAAAGGATCGAAACTGGCCGAAGCAGCCGCTCAACAGCAGTTCAATAGGGGTGTCGAAGACATAGAGCTATGGTTGACCGAAATTGAAGGCCAACTGGGATCGGAAGACTATGGACGCGATTTGACTTCCGTACAGAATCTGCTGAAAAAGCATGCGTTGCTCGAAACAGATGTTCTGTCACATCAGGATCGGGTGGACGGAGTGGTCATTCAGGCGAATCAGTTTGTCGATAGCGGACACTTTGATGCCGAGGCTATCCAATCGAAACAGCTGGCACTTAGCGATCGATTCAATACGTTGCAGACACCCATAAAGGCCCGCCGATTGCGACTGAACGACGCACTACGTGTTCAGCAACTGTTCCGCGATATCGAAGACGAAGAAAGTTGGATACGCGAAAAGGAACCGATAGCCGCATCGACCAATAGAGGCCGCGATCTAATCGGTGTCCAGAATCTGATTAAGAAACATCAGGCCGTACTGGCCGAGATTAACAATCACGAACACCGTATCCGTAGTGTTGCCCAATCGGCCGAAGATATGCTACGCGATCAGCATTTTGCATCGGATGAAATACAGCGCCGATTGGTGGCACTCACCGATCACTGGCAATCGCTGAAAGACAAAGCCAATCAACGTAAACAAGACTTGGATGACTCCCTATTGGCTCACCAGTACTTTGCCGACGCCAACGAAGCCGAATCGTGGATGAAAGAAAAAGAGCCGATTGTCGGTTCGTATGATTTCGGTAAAGATGAGGACTCGACTGAGGCCCTGTTGAAGAAACACGAGGCACTGATGGCCGATTTGGATGCCTTTTCCAATACAATTCAAGCACTCAGAGAACAGGCCCGCAATTGTAAGCAACCGGAACAGCCAGCCGTGGATCAATTGGGCAAAGAATGTGTGGTTGCACTGTACGACTACAGTGAAAAGTCGCCGCGCGAAGTATCCATGAAAAAAGGTGATGTCCTAACCCTGTTGAACAGTAACAACAAAGATTGGTGGAAAGTGGAGGTCAACGATCGGCAAGGGTTCGTACCGGCAGCTTATGTCAAGAAAGTAGAGGCCGTACTGTCGGCCAGTCAACAACATTTAGCCGATCAGAACTCCATCAGTAATCGTCAAAATCAAATCGAAAGCCAATATAGCAATCTGTTGGCACTGGGAGGCGAACGTAAGGCTAAACTGGAGGAGTCGTGTAAGGCCTACCAGTTGGTCAGAGAGGCTGCCGAACTGGCCCAATGGGTCAAAGATAAGGAACAAGTGGCAGCTGTTCACGAGGTTGGCGACGATCTGGAACAGGTCGAAGTTTATCAGAAAAAATTTGATGATTTTATGAGCGACCTGAAGGCCAATGAGGTTCGGTTGGCCGAAATGAACGAAATTGCCACTCAGTTGTCGAGTTTAGGTCAGACAGAAGCGGCCGTCAAGATTACCCAACAAGTCGAGGAACTGAACCAAAAGTGGACACACCTGCAGGAAGTGACCACCGAACGAGCCCAACAACTCGGTTCGGCTCACGAAGTCCAGCGATTTCATCGCGATGTCGACGAAACCAAAGATTGGATCAAAGAAAAAGAGGACGCCTTGAATAACGATGATTACGGTCACGATTTGCGATCGGTTCAGACATTGCAGCGCAAACACGAAGGCCTGGAACGTGATTTGGCAGCACTGGGCGATAAAATCAAACAATTGGACGAAACAGCTCATCGACTGATGCAATCGCATCCGGAAAGTGCTGACCAAACCTACGATAAACAACGCGAAATCAACGATGACTGGAGTCAACTGACCGGTAAAGCTAATGCTCGTAAAGAAAAACTATTGGATTCGTATGATTTGCAACGTTTTCTGGCCGACTATCGCGACCTACAGTCGTGGATCAATTCGATGATGGCGTTGGTGGCCAGCGATGAAATGGCCGCCGATGTTACCGGTGCCGAAGCTCTGCTGGAACGACATCAGGAACATCGTACGGAAATCGATGCCCGAGCCGGTACGTTCCAACAGTTTGAACTGTTTGGCCAACACTTGCTCCAGTCGGGCCACTACGCTAGCGGTGAAGTACAACAAAAACTGGGCCAAATGGCCGCTGCACGCGACGAACTGGAACAAGCATGGATTGCCCGTCGGGCCCGACTCGACCAGTGTCTGGAATTGCAGCTATTCTACAGGGATTGCGAACAAGCGGACAACTGGATGGCCAGTCGCGAAGCGTTTCTCTCCAGCGACGATATGGGCGGCGATAATGTTGAGTCGCTAATCAAAAAACACGAAGACTTTGACAAAGCTATCAGTGCTCAGGAAGAAAAAATCGGTACATTGGCTGCATTAGCCCAGCAGCTGATTGAATCCGATCATTACGCTACCGATGCTATCGACGACAAGCGACAACAGGTCCTCGATAGGTGGGCTCATCTGAAGGAGGCGTTGATCGAGAAACGATCGAAATTAGGCGAATCGCAGACAATGCAACAGTTTAGTCGGGATGCCGACGAAGTGGAGAACTGGATCGCCGAAAAGCTACAGATGGCAATGGACGAGAGCTATAAGGATCCGGCAAACATCCAATCGAAACACCAGAAACATCAGGCATTCGAAGCCGAATTGGCGGCCAATAAAGATCGGATTCAATCGGTACTGGCAATGGGCAACAATTTGATTGACAAACGCAAGTGTGCCGGTAGTGAAGAGGCTGTCCAACAACGGTTGACATCGATTGCCGAACAGTGGACACATTTGTCGCAGAAAACTACCGAAAAATCGTTGAAACTCAAAGAGGCTAACAAACAGCGTACGTTCAACGCAGCGGTCAAAGACATTGATTTCTGGTTAGGCGAAGTCGAAGGTCTATTGAAAAGTGAAGATTCCGGTAAAGACTTATCTTCCGTACAGAATCTGATCAAAAAACATCAGTTAGTCGAAGCAGATATTCAGGCACACGAAGACCGGATCAAAGATATGAACGGTTTGGCCGATTCCCTAATAGAAAGCGGACAGTTCGATACGGCAACCATTCAGGAGAAGCGATCGTCGATTAACGAACGTTACGAACGAATCAAAACGTTGGCCACCTATCGCCGACAGCGGCTGAACGAAGCGAATACATTGCATCAGTTTTTCAGGGATATTGCCGATGAAGAAAGTTGGATCAAAGAAAAGAAATTGTTGGTCAACAGCGACGACTATGGCCGCGATTTGACGGGTGTACAGAATTTGCGTAAAAAACACAAACGATTAGATGCCGAACTCGGATCGCATGAACCGTCCATACAGGCCGTACAGGACGCTGGGCAGCAATTGATGGTCGAAAGTAATTTAGGTGTTCCCGAAATCGAGCAGCGACTGCAAGCACTGGAACAGAACTGGCACGACCTGAAACGTATGGCCCAATTGAGGGGCAATAAACTCGAAGAGTCGTTGGTTTTCCAGCAGTTTTTGGCCAAAGTCGAGGAAGAGGAGGCCTGGATATCCGAAAAACATCAGTTGCTATCCATCGAAGACTATGGCGACACTATGGCCGCCGTTCAGGGATTGTTGAAAAAACACGACGCATTCGAGGCCGACTTTGCCGTACATCGGGAACGTTGTTCGGATATTATCGGTGCCGGCCAGCAACTGGTAGCCGAAGGCAATCATCATTCGGATGGTATACAACAACGTCTCCAACAACTGGCCGCCCGTTTGGATTCGCTGGACGCGAGCGCCCGACGCCGTAAAGGCAAACTGTTGGACAACAGCGCCTACTTGCAGTTCATGTGGAAGGCCGATGTGGTCGAGTCGTGGATAGCCGACAAAGAGGTTCACGTACGGAGCGACGACTACGGACGCGATTTGTCAAGTGTTTCGACACTATTGACGGTTTGTTTAAAGCTTCGGGGAAATGTTTTTTTTTACGCTAACTGTTCCCATAACTAACTGTTCCCATAAACCAGAAACAAGAGACCTTTGACGCTGGATTGGCTGCCTTCGAACAGGAAGGCATTCAAAGCATAACTCAGCTCAAGGATCAACTGATTGCTGGCAATCACAACCAGACGCCGGCAATCATCAAACGACACGACGACGTTATGAGTCGTTGGCATAACCTGTTGGGCGCGTCGGAGGCCCGCAAACAACGACTGCTGCGAATGCAGGAACAGTTCAAACAGATCGAAGACCTGTTCTTGACGTTCGCCAAAAAGGCGTCGGCTTTTAATTCGTGGTTCGAAAATGCCGAAGAAGACCTAACCGATCCGGTCAGGTGTAATTCAATCGAGGAAATACGGGCTCTACGGGACGCCCACCAACAGTTCCAGCAGTCGCTGAGCGGTGCCCACAACGACTTCGAAGTCCTCGCCCAACTGGACCGGCAGATCAAGAGTTTCAATGTCGGACCGAATCCGTACACTTGGTTTACAATGGAAGCGCTGGAAGACACGTGGCGTAATCTGCAGAAGATTATCGCCGAACGCGATGTCGAGCTAACCAAAGAGCATCAGCGCCAGGAAGAGAACGACCGATTGCGCCGCGAGTTTGCCAAACACGCCAACGCTTTCCATCACTGGATAACTGAGACTCGGTTTGGATATTGTTTTTTGAAGTTTTTTTTATAAAAATAATTTTTTATATTTGAAACTAATTTTAATATTTATAGTTATACTGTAGTTATAGTAATAATAATTAGTTTATACTGTAGTTTTTAATTAATTAATTAATTAATTAACTAATTTTTTGTTTTTGTTTTTTTTATTGAAACCCCACAAAACGCTTATCCAATCGACTGTCCAAACAAACCACACAAAAAAAATCATTCAACAATTTATATATTTTGTGCTATACTTTTTGTGTATACCCACACACACACCTGTGCCCTAACACACATACACACTTAATCTACCGGTGCTTAACACACATAATAACCGATTTTTTTTATAATAAAACCAACGCATAACAGAATGTGGCTCTTAGACGGGTTAATATTGAAATTGATTTTTATTTTTTTATTTTTAAATATATATTATTTACTAATAATTTATTCAATAACAGTTCATCGATGATGGAGGGCTCCGGTACTCTGGAAGCCCAGTTGGACGCCACCCGACGCAAAGCGGCTGACGTACGGGCGAAACGTCAGGATCTGAAACGTATCGAAGATTTGGGAGCTATTCTGGAGGAACACCTGATTCTGGATAATCGCTATACTGAACACAGTACTGTCGGACTGGCCCAACAATGGGATCAATTGGATCAGTTGGGTATGCGTATGCAACATAATCTCGAACAGCAGATACAGGCGCGCAACCAGTCGGGCGTTTCGGAGGACGCCCTGAAAGAGTTCTCAATGATGTTCAAACATTTCGACAAAGACAAATCGGGTCGTCTGAATCACCAGGAATTCAAATCGTGTCTCCGGGCGCTCGGCTACGACCTACCGATGCAAGAGGAGGGACAACCCGAAGATCCAGAGTTCGAACAGATTCTGGTTGTGGTCGACCCCAACCGCGACGGACACGTCTCCCTCCAAGAGTATATGGCGTTTATGATTAGCCGGGAAACCGAAAACGTTACGACCAGTGAGGAGATTGAAAACGCTTTCCGAGCCATTGCGGCCAACGAGAGGCCGTACGTGACATCGGATGATCTCTATTCGGTAAGTTTTGATGATGGGTTGACCACCAGAGTGTTACCGATTTGTTTGTTTATTAATAATTTATGTTTTGTTTTGTTGTGTCCAGAACTTGACGAAAGAGATGGCCGACTATTGTATGCGCCGAATGAAGATATATGTCGACCCGAAAACTGGCCGCGAAGTGGTCAACGGTTACGATTATGTAGACTTTACGCGCACTTTGTTTCAAAATTAATTCAAAGATATGAAACACACCATATATTTCAACAAATTATTATTATTATAATCATAGCTTTTAATTATTATTATTATATATACATATATTTATAGTTTTATTATACAATTATTATTTTTAACAATATTTTAACAATGCTTTTGCACACTCACTCACTATGTTATGTGTGAGGGGAACGGTAGCTAAAAGATGTTTTAATGTTTTTTAATATTTATAGATGAAATTATTGATTTTATTATATACACATATAGTTTTAAAATTTATTTTTTAGTTTTAGATTTTTTTTTAGTTTTAAAAACACTATTTATTTGACTGTTTTTTGTTTGAATGAAAAATATTTTTTTAAATTTTAGATTTTTATTATTTATAATTATTATATAGAAAATTATAATTTTTAACATTTTATTTTAGCGGCTAATTATCATACTTAACAAAAATTTATTTGTTTTTTTAAAAAATATTTTTAAACATTTAGTAGACAGCTATTAATCAATCAATAATTATTAAATTAAAATTAATTTAAATGTTAACAAAAAATTATTGCATAAAAATTATATATATATATAATATCAATAATAAGTTAAAATAAAATAATTGCATTTTTGTCTCAATTTATTAATTAATTTTTTTTTAGTTAAAAATTGGCGTTTATTTTATTTGGTAAAAGTTATCATATTTTGGGAAAAAAAAATTTTTATACATAAAATATGAATAATTTATGAAAAATGAATATTTTTTTGTGGAAAATATGGATATATTATGAAAATTGCACTTTTTATGGAAAAAAGTAAACTTTTTTTTAGTAAAATGTGAATAATTTACGGAAAAAATATGCATTTTTTTGGGTAAAAGTTGAGAATTTTATAAATTGTGAATAATTTATGGAATTTTTTAAAAAAATTTTAATGGAAAATATTGGATATATTAGGAAAGTTGAACTTTTTTTTATAGGAAATTGAGAATATTTTATGGAAAAATCCATATTTTTTTGATAATTTTTGAAAACTTTTTTGTGTTGAAAATGTGTGAATAATTTTTTTTATTGGTTGGAAAAATACTGATAATTTATTAATGACTAATTTGTAGTAAATTTACTTATAATAGTTATGTAATATTTTATAATACAGGAAATATTATATAATATTAGACAATATATTAGTAAAAGTGATTTTTATTTTAGAGAAATAATGAGAATATTTTATGGAAAAATCCATATTTTTTTCCAATAAAAGTAATAATTTGAAAAAAGTGTGAATAAAATTTTTTTTTGATGGAAAAATACTGAGAAAATTTACTTAATAGTTATCTAATACTAATGTAATAGTTATATAATATATTATATAATATTACACAACATTTACATAATAATAATACCTTTTTTTTGATTAGTAATTAATTACCTGTAATTAAAAATAAATAATTTTTTTAAACACATTTTTTAAACATTATATTTTTTTTAAATTTAATTAATACAATTAAATTATTTTATTAAAAAATAATAATTTACATAAAAGTAATTTATTTTTTAGAAAAAAATTAAATTTTATTTATGTTTAAACATTTAAATAGTTATTATTTTTTTGAAAATAAATATATTATAATAAATTACATTCAATTAGTTTATTGACAACAAAATTTATTATTTTCTATAATTAAATTAATTTTTTACAAAAAAATTATTATTATTATTATTATTAAAAATATTAATGAGCATTTTTTATTTTATTTATTAAATAATAATAATAATAATAATATTTATAATTACTAGTAACCATTGCTCAGCACCTTCAAAATTATATACACATAGTTATAATAATAATAATAACATTAATTAAGTTAAAACCAAAAAAAAATAATTTTAAATTGTATTAATTATTAATAGAAAAAAATTAGTATAAAAATTAAAAACAATTAATTAATTAATATCACTGTTCTAGGTTATTTTTTTTAAAAAAAAAATTATATTAGTTATTAATATAATAAATAAATAGATAATATATTTTTAAAAAATTGTTAACAATTAAATAATAATAAAAATTTATTTATTTTTTTTTGATTGTTATTGAGATTCACTAATTAATTAATTTTTTTAATGATTTTTTTTGCTGTTTGTTTGTTAATATAAAATATATATATATAAATATATTTAAGTAAAAACGTATTATTCAACAACAACTACAACAACAACAACAAAAATTTACACTTAGTGTTAAAATATTTAGTTATTTTTTTTAAAATAATTAATTTTTTATGTTAATTATTTTAACTATCTCATCATCATCATTTTTAGTTAGTTAGTTAGTCAGTTATACTAATCAATCAATATCTATCAAAATATAAAATTTAATTTTAATAATAATTTGTTTGTTTAGTAATATAATATAAAATAAATTAATGTTTACTTTGAATACCATTTTTTTAAAAAAAAATTTAGTAGTTATCTATAACTTTATTATTATTATTATTATTAACTTATTAGTAGTTTTTTTTAAATTAAAAAATAATTTTTTAGTTTTTGATTAGTTATAATAATAACTATAATGTTTGTGTAATATATTAGTGATGTCTATAATAATTAAAATTAAAAAGTTTTATAATATATATATAAGTTTTTTTGTGTAAAATTTTTTTTTTTGGTTTAGATATATATATTTATAATATATATATGTCTTATATATTGATTATCGTGTGATGACTACTACCGCTAGTGTCACAGTCTTTGGCTTTAATAATATCGGGAACCGAGTGACTACTGGCTGCCGATTCGTGAATATTGGGCTCCTGCAGTATATTACCGATAAAACCGGTAGTAGTCGTTGTTGTTGTCGACGTCCGATGTTTGGATCGGCCGGTAGACGACATCTCCGATCGCATACGATTCAGACGATGAGTACCGAGATTTCGGGCCGATTTCCGAAAGTTAAAACTCAGTGACGACAGTCCGCCCGAAGCTGTCGATGAGGACAACCCGCGTGGCCTTAGCTGTTGGTGTTGTGGGTGTTGTTGTTGTTGTTGTTGGTGTTTGTTTGACGGCACCGATAGACTGGAACCGAGTGACTGTTTTTTCCTGTTCTGAACCATTGCCGACAGTACGGCTGTCATCGAGTGGCGACCGCCGCTACCGTCGGCCCCGTACTGCGATCGGCCGCACGATTTGCTTCGTTCAATTTTACGGCCGACCAGATAATAGGTTTCCATATCGCCCTTACCCTTAACGGCTACCAGTCCCCGATACTGACACCGAAAGCCTTCCGTTTCCAGTATAACGGCCGACGCCTTTGGGATCTATTTTTATTAAAAAAAATAAAACAAAATTTCATTTTTAAGTAATTCTCTCTCTCTCTCTCTCTCTTACTCTCTCTCTCTCTCTCTCTCTCTCTCTATTTTTCTATCTCTCTTTTTTTTCTCTCTCTTTTACTCTCTATTTCTCTCTGTTTTACACTCTATTTTTCTCTCTCTCTCTCTCTTTTACTCTCTCTCTCTCTCACTCTCTCTCTCTCTCTCTCTTTCACTTTATCTCTCTCTCTCTCTATTCTCTCTCTCTCTCTCTCTCTCTCTCTCTCTCTCTCTCTTTCTCTCTATCTCTCTCTCTCTTCTCTCTCTCTCTCTTCTCTCTCTCTTTCTCTCTCTCTTTCTCTCTCTCTCTTCTCTCTCTCTCTCTCTCTCTCTCTCTCTCTCTCTCTCTCTCTCTCTCTCTCTCTCTCTCTCTCTCTATTTTTCTATCTCTCTTTTTTTTCTCTCTCTTTTACTCTCGATTTCTCTCTGTTTTACACTCTATTTTTTTCTCTCTCTCTCTCTTTTACTCTCTCTCTCTCTCACTCTCTCTCTCTCTCTCTCTTTCACTTTATCTCTCTCTCTCTCTCTCTCTCTCTCTCTCTCTCTCTCTCTCTCTCTCTCTCTCTCTCTCTCTCTCTCTCTCTCTCTCTCTCTCTCTCTCTCTCTCTCTCTCTCTCTCTCTCTCTCTCTCTCTCTCTCTCTCTCTCTCTCTCTCTCTCTCTTTCTCTCTCTCTTTCTCTCTCTCTCTTTCTCTCTCTCTCTCTCTATCACTATCTCACTGTTATTGTTAAAAACAACTTTAAAAAAACTCACTTGAATTTGATCTATATTTCCGGTTGAATCCATA
>NW_026533219.1:452500-460000 GCF_028296485.1 Oppia nitens | reverse complement strand
AGAGTATAGAAAATGATAAAAATATGATGAAATTGACAGAAAGAGAGAGAGAGAGAGAGAGAGAGAGAGAGAGAGAGAGAGAGAGAGAGAGAGAGAGTGAGAGAGAGAGAGAGAGAGAGAGAGAGAGAGAGTAGAGAGAGATAGAGAAAATATGATGAGAATTGACAGCAAATAGAGAGAGTGAGAGAGAGAGTGAGAGAGAGAGAGTGAGAGAGAGAGTGAGAGAGAGAGAGAGAGAGAGAGAGAGAGTTTATAGATATTAAATGAATGGCATTTATATATATATATACTGTATATATACTGTATATATATATAGCAATAATATTATTCAACTAAACTTATATATACCGGTATAATATATACATATGTACTAACATATATATATATACAGTAATATGTATAATATTATAATTATATTGTATATATATATACAGTATATTGTATAGTATATGATTGATAGGATAGGAAATATTTCCACCAAAAAAAAAATCAGTAGTAATCATATTATATCATATCATATGATTGAACAATAATTTATTGAATAGTCAATAATATTACTAGTGATTTGTTATATTAAATATATACTGTCTATACATGTATAATGATAATATGATTTATATATATATATATATATATACAATGTATATCATGTATTGTTACTTTAATAATAATAATAATAATACCCATACCTGTGGATAATAGCACTCGTAGCTATCGGGTGATGGTAACTGTGCTCCCGTTGATGATACTGATGATGATGATGACGATTGGTTGACAAATTTACCGACAGTCCGATCGCATACAAACTTTTCAAAAATTAAATTGAATTAAACAAAAAATTTAAAAAACAAACAAAAACAATTAGTTTAATTTGTCTGTCTATTATTTTTTATATGAAATAAAATATTATATATATTTAACATAATTAGATATTATAATAATTTTTAATTTTACTATATATACAGTTTATATATATATAAGAAGGCGGTCAATCGATCTTGAGCGGCGTATTTTTTGAATAACTTTTGAACGGTTAGAGATAATTTAATTCTGTAAAATACATTTAAGAATATCATATCGACCACACTTAATATACACGAAATCACAAAACTAGGATGACCAGATATACAAAATATCGGGAACAACGCAAGACACTATGCTACAGGTCAAACTACAACAGATTAATTTTTTATGACAATGTAAATTTGTAGTCAAGAAATAATAGTTTAATATAAAAAAAGAATCATCAAAATCGTATTGGTACTTTTATTTTTATACCTTGTTAAATTTGTCATAAATCACATTGTATAAAATTGTCTAAAATAAAATTGACGTTATTTGTAAATATTATATACTTATTAAATGAAGATTTTCATGTTATCACTAAATCTAAAAACAAAATTTTAATATGTTGACTAGTTTTCGAAATAATCGACTTTCAATATAAATTATAATATCAAAGTACAATAGTGTAATTTATATTGAAAGTCGATTATTTCGAAAACTAGTCGGCATAATAAAATTTTGTTTTTAGAAATAATAATATAATTGAAAATTTAATCTTCTAAATATATAATAGTCGTAAATAACGTCAATTTTATTTTAGACAATTTTATACAATGTGATTTATGACAAATTTAACAAGGTATAAAAATAAAAGTACCAATACGATTTTGATGATTCTTTTTTATATTAAACTATTATTTCTTGACTACAAATTTACATTGTCATAAAAAACTAATCTATTGTAGTTTGACCTGTAGCATAGTGTCTTGCGTTGGTCTCGATATTTTGTATATCTGGTCATCCTAGTTTTGTGATTTCGTGTATATTAAGTGTGGTCGATATGATATTCTTAAATGTATTTTACAGAATTAAATTATCTCTTACCGTTCAAAAGTTATTCAAAAAATACGCCGCTCAAGATCGATTGACCTCCTTCTTATATATATATAGTATGTAAAAATATTGAAATTTTCTTAAATTAAATATAAGTTATAATATATGATTAATTATATAATGTAATTATACTTTTAATTAATAATTTTATATATATTTTTTGTTGAATAAGTTAAAAATTTATGAAAAATGTTTATATATTATACTGTATTATTATTTACTATTATTAATATAATTTTTTATATATATATATAGCTGAATGTAAATCATATATTGTATATATAATGTAATTTATTTTTTGTTTAGACAGTAAAAACATTTACATTATACTTGATTTAAATAATTAATATCATATTTATCTAAACTTGTTATTTAAATTAATTTACTTATCAAATATTCATATAAATTATAATATATAATAAACACTATTTATATATATATATATATATATTACTGTATATATTATATAATTAAGTTTCGTATATAAAATTATATACAAAACAAAAACAAAAATTACTGTATAATGATGTACTAAAAAAATTTTTTAATAAAAAAAATAATAATAAAAACTTATTATTAATATTATGCAACATTGTTAGCCCTCAAAAAATAAAATAAATAAAAATTGTTTTTATCTAGCTTATTTATATATATATATATATAGTAAAACTACATTGTTAAGTTTTTTATTTGTTGGATAAAATATCCATAATAATTACGTGACTTTAGACATATATATATATATATATAACGGTATATAACAACTAGACTACAATTTGTACATCAAAAATACATCATCAATAATAATAATAATAATAATATAAAAAACATTACATGAAAGTAACTAAAAAAAATAAATAATATTTTTTTTATATATATATATTTATTTATGTATACCATTGTCGACAGTGATGTCAGAAAAATGATGGCAATGATTGTCAAACATAGACAGTGCCTAATAGGACGTCTCTCTTCCAATAGTATGGATAATCGTTGAAAAACTTGCGGGCATTTCATATACTGGGAGGACATGGATATGATAAATGTCACGCCAAGTAATACACTGCCAGTTGGCAATGCTATAGCCATTATGTTGGATCTGTTATATTATACAATAGTATATATATATAATTTATAATTAAAATTAGTATTAATATATATATATATATATATATACCATATATTATATATATAACATACCTATATATATATAATGTATTATTTAGCTGTATATTTATATATATATATATATTACGTAAAAAATATTTTTATATATTTTATTTATTTTTTAATTTAATTAATTTTTTTTAAAACTTGTAAATCTGTTATATTACACAATAGTATATATATATATATATATATATATATAATTTATAATTAAAATTAGTATTAATATATATATATATTTAAAACAAAAAACAATTTGTTTTGAAATTATTGGTAAAATTTTTTTAAAAAAAATATACAGTATATAATACAGCTCTATAATAGTAATATTATTAATTAACTAATTATTAATTTTATTAAATAATCAAATCTATTGACTGATTGATTATTATTATTATTACTAGTATTTTATATATATCGTTATTTCATAAATGAATATATATATATATATATATATAGATTTTAAAATTTTTTTAACAATAAATTCAAACAAATTGTATTTGTTTTATATATATATATATACTATTGTATAATAAAACAGATTTACAAGTTTAAAAAAAATTAATTAAATCAAAATTTAAAAATATATATATATATATATATATATATATAAATATATAGCTAAATAATACATTATATATATAGGTATGTTTATAATATTATTTACATACCTGGGCAATATAACCAATTGTATGATAACAATGAACAACCAAATCATAACAACCGATAGTATATTGGATTTGAATACAAAATCTTTAATATTGTGAAACTGTTTGTTGAAAAACAAACAAAAATAAAATTATTTTTTCAAATAAATAAAAACTAAAAAACTATACTTTAATTTCAAGCTCTTTGGATGTAAACGTTAACGAAAACCAGCGGACATTTTCTTTGATCATCTTTTTGTTGGATTCAATTTCAATCGATTGGTCAATCATGTCGTCAATTTGCTGGCTAACTGTCATCATTGTCTGGTGATGGTGGGGCAGCACCTGTAGGTGTCCACCACCACCACCAGCACCGGGCGGTTGTTCCGATTGGCCACCAGTACCACCGGTTCCGGCCGAATCCTCTTTTTCCATATAGCTTGAAACCGGATCGGGCGTAACGCCCCGGTAGTTATTATTGCTGGTGTTGTTGTGTTTGTTGTCGGCCACTACCGATGGTGTGGCCGCAGCAGCAGCAGCAGCAGCGGTAGCGGCGGCCGCTGCTGCTGCTGCGGCGGCACTGCTGGTCGTAGATTTGTTATGACCACCATTTTTGTTGGCCGCCGCCGCGGCCGCTAATTTGTCCGCTAGTTTGGCGGTAACGTTGAGCGGGTCCTCGTCTAATGAGTAGCGCAAGTCATTCAACTGTTTAATTGAAATTATAATTATTTTTATAATTTAGTTGACATTTAAAAATATATATATATATATTAGTAATTTATACAGTCATATACTGTATTAGTTTTATTAGTAATAATAATAATAACTAAATCAAGTTTTTATTTTTTTATTGAATAAAAAATTTATTTGACATTTAAATATATATATATATATATATATATATATATATATATATATATATAATAGTTTATACAGTCATATACTGTATTAGTTATTAGTAGTAATAATAATAACTAAATTTTAGTTTTATTTTTTTGAATAAAAAAATTTAGTTGACATTTAAAAATATTTATATAATGAATATATATTTATATATACAGTATATACTAATAGTTTAAAATCATATATTTGTTATTAGTTATTACTAGTAATAATAACTAATATATTAGTTTTATAATATATCAATGGGGATATTTTAATATATGATTCAATAATTATTTTTGTTGTTGTAAAAATACTAAAATATTAAAATAAAAAATTTTGTAAATAATTAAATATATATACACTACATAAATAGCATTTAAACACAAATAAACAATTAATTAATCCAATATATTTACTAAACTTTATATTTATTTTTATATTTAAAATTTACATTATCTATGATTTTATACTGTATTCATATTAATTTAAATGTGTTTTTATTAGTAGCTAATTATTATTATTATTATTATTTTGTTTTAATTATACATATTAATTAATTATATAATATTTATATATTTGTTTTATTGTTGTAATAATTGTTTATAAAACTAATTACCTATTAATATATTGCATTTAGATATTATAGTGAAATAAATAAAATATAAGTAATCTAATAAAAAAAATTTTTTATAATAGTTTATAACATATAATTAATTAGATAATAAATGTTTAACTAAATATTTATCTATGTTATTATGTATTATTATTATTACAACAACAAAATAAGATACTATATATTTTTTTGGGCTATTAATTTTACACTAATTTATTTATATTATAGATTAAATCGATATATATATAGTAGTTATATATATATTGATATTACATAATAAATACCTGTAATACCAATAAGTAATACTAGTAATAGTGTTAATATAATACTATACTATTAGTTATTATATATAAATATAGATAATTTACTAAATATTATATATATATATATATATATTAAATGTATAAATAAATATAATTCATATATGTTATGAATATATTGTTAAAAATGTTATAAATTTTTTAAATGATACTTAAAAAAAATAAAATAAAATTTACATCAATTATATAATTTATGTTTTGCGTACTTAAGTATATAATAATAATAATAATAATAATAATAATAACAAAAAACATTACATTAATGCCTACTATTTATTGGTAAGCAATTATAAGCAATTGAATAGAAATAATATATATATATATAAATAAAAATAAAATAAAATAATACATAACATTATAGCCCAAACATAATAGAAATAATAATAATAATAATAATAATACTGTTCAGTAAATTAGATAATAGGAAAAACTAAATGATGTTTTAGTTTAGTTAATAATAATAATAATAATAATAGTGTGTATGTGTTGTGTTGTCTCTGAGATTAACAAACATTGAATAATAATAATAATAATAATAATAATAATAAGAAAATTCACAATAAAATAATAGAAAATTTCCAGAATTGCACGCTTTGTTTAATCAGGGATTACCAACGGGGGTAACAATTTGTTTGATACACACACATATACATACACATAGACACACGCATACAAACATATATATATATATATATATATACACACACACATATATATATATATATATATATATATATATATATATATATATATATATATATATATATATATATATATATATATATATATATATATATATATATATATACATAGACACACACACACACATAGACACACGCATACAAACACTCACACACACACACACACACACACACACACACACACACACACACACATAGACACACATAGACACACATAGACACACACAGACACATATACATACATATACACATATACATACATACATACACACATACACTAAAAACATAATCTAATTTCGTATCGTAAAAATATTGATATCATTAACTTTAAACTTTAATAACTTTTTTATTTTTTAACTTAAATAAACAAATTTGATATCAAATAATAGAGTAATAAATCACAATTAAATTGATATACTAGATGGTCAAAACAATGGTTTAAATAACAAAATATATCAAGGTAAAGTTATAGGTGTTAATAATTTAGGTACAAAAATTATTTTCGTGTTTTTAAAACGCGCGTGATTTCAGACACATTGTTGGGACCAATTGATTCCAATGCATTGTTATTAATTTGAATACACGTAAATAAACAGTAAATGCAGTGATTATCATAAAAATGGTTAAAATACAAGAATTTTCAGATGCAATTCGCCAACAAATGTATGATATGAGAGTCAGCACCGGAAAGTCATACGCAAAAATAGCGGAACTGTTTACAACAACTGATAATACTGTCCGATCAATTGTAAAGAAAGTCGAAAAGTACGGGACAGTTAGAAATCTCGCAAGAAGTGGTCGAAAAAGATGTACCAGTGCTAAACAGGACAGGATATTGAGTCGAATTGTGGCAAAAAATAAGAAGTTGACCACCGATGAGATTAAGGAAGAGTTGGCCGCCAGAAACATTTTGTGTCACAGAAACACTATTAGACACCGGATTCAAGAAATGGGTTATTACAGTGGTATTGCGCGAAGACGTCCAATGATAAGCCTAACAAATCAGAGAAAACGATTAGACTTTGCACGAAAGTACATCCGGATGCCTATGTCATACTGGAGGAAGGTCTTGTGGTCAGATGAGTCAAAATTTGAGATTATTAGTACTAAACGTCGCCAACGAGTGTTTAAAAAGAGAGGCGAAAGCATTAATCCTGATAATATATGTCCAACTGTGAAGCACTCGAAATCAGTTATGGTATGGGGGTGTATGACAGGCCAGGAAGTTGGCCATTTGGTCGAAATTCCATCAACTATGGACCGCTACA
>NW_026533219.1:400000-447500 GCF_028296485.1 Oppia nitens | reverse complement strand
AATAAAAATTAATGTCAAAAATTGTCGTCTACTTTAGTAGTATATAGTATAGAATTTATATATAGATTACTAAACTATATATTATTATTATTATTATATTATGTATAAAATCAAAAAATAAATACAACATATATATATATATATACTGTATATATATTAATATAATAAATAGATATATCTATATTATTATTTTTATTACACTTAATATTATATATATATATATTATTATATAAATTAGTGTATTATTTTTTTAGTATTAGACATTTCAAGTGTGTATAATAATCTAATAATATGATATATATATATATAGTATAGTATAAATATGGGGTTTAAATATATATAATAATAATAATAAGTTAGTTTTATATTAATATACACTGTATGTGTATTTATCTAATATATAATTTACAATTTATATAAATAATATGATATAAGTTGTAATAGTAATAATACTAATACTAATATAGTGTAAACAATTTTAATAAATTTTAAACTATTAAAAAAAATTTTTTTGTAGACATAAGTTATATTAATGACTTGTAATAATTTAAATTAATTAATATATTTTTGAGATTAAATATATACTGTTTAATAAATAATTTTTTATTTGTAATAAGATTAATGATAAATTTGTTTTTTTTATTAAAAATATATTGTAATTTAGAAATTGATTTAATTTTTCTATTATTTTTACAAAAAAATAAAAAATAAAATAGTATTTGCATAATTTATTTTTATTATTTTTTTATTATTTCAGTATTTAATATACAAATTTTATTTATATTATTTGTATATCAAATGATTTATCCCATAAAAAAATAAAGGCAAACATTAACAACAAAAATTAGTTGTAGAAAATAAATAAATAAATCTAATATCAAAAAAAATAATAAATAAATAATACATATAAAATAGCAAAATAAAATTCATTGAAATAAAATACTGTTTAAACGACACCCTAAACATATTGCTTGTTATATAATAATAATAATAATACTGTAATATAAAACACTATTGATATATATATATATATATAAATAAATCTATATATTGCTAAATACTATAGTTTTTTATTTGTATGTATTTAATACTAAAATGTTTTGTCACGTAAAATCTCTACTCTATTGTTATCCTCTAATATATATATATATATATATATATAGTGTATATCGAAATGTTTTAGTTTTAATATACTATATATATATATAAACTGTAAATATATTTGGCTTTTCAAAGTTAGGATTTGTCTTTCAAATGTATTAAAGTTTTATATACAGTATATATATATATATATATTTACTGTAAACTTATAACTTATATTTATATATATAAATAGATAAAAGCATCGATTGATTTACATTATATTCACATCACGGGTAAAAGTAAATCCTATTGAAGTAATATATATATATATATATATATATATAATATATATAATATATATGTATATATATAATATATACAGTATTGATATATACTGTAAATACTTACACATATATATAAAACTAATGTTTACCCTATTGTTTAAAAATTTAAAATCACTATTTGCTAAAAAACACATTATTTTAATTTAGATTTTTAGTTTCACTGTTTGCACACTTATATATATATATATATACTGTATATAAATACTGTATATATATAATATAATATATATATATTGTATTTTTCTATACAGTATATCACAATAACAACA
Source organism: Oppia nitens (assembly GCF_028296485.1). Classification (NCBI taxonomy): domain Eukaryota; kingdom Metazoa; phylum Arthropoda; class Arachnida; order Sarcoptiformes; family Oppiidae; genus Oppia; species Oppia nitens. Next base: position 445,804 of record NW_026533219.1, on the reverse strand, counting down.
AAAAAATTTATATAAATAACTAATATATTAAATACCCGTATATTTATACCAAACAACAAACATATATATATATAGTATTTCATGACATTTATAAATAAAAAAAATTATTTTCAATTGTTTTAAATTGATTTATAAAAAATACTAAAAAATTTATTCTAGCATTAAAAATTAAATTGCAATTTAATTATTTATTTATTTTTAAATTTATAAACTTTTGTGTTATTGTTTTGAATGATAAATTGATTTTAATAATTTATAATCTAATCATTGATATATATAATAAAAAATTTATATTACATATACTGTATATATATTGATATATATTATAATTATTTAGAAATATCGAGATTTTTTGTTTTTGTTGTTAATGTTTTAATGCAAATAAATAAATATTTAATTAATAATAATAATAAATTAATATTAAAAAAACCCAAAATTCAATTAGTTTTCATAGTTTTCAAAGTTAATAATAATCAACAATACAAACAAACAAAAACAATTAATTTATATTAATAATACATATAATAATACAGTAACAAAAAAATATTTAAAAATTTAAGAAAAAAAACTAAACTATTTATACCAACAAAAAAAATCAAAATAAAAACTTTTTGATAATTTATTTAAATAACAACAACAACCAAACAAAAAATACTACTATTAATAATAATAATAATAATAATAATTTTTTTAAACCCACAAAATTATGACATATTTTATATATATATATATATATATATCTATAATAATTACCTCATATTGAGATCAACGCCTGTTTTTTGGCGAACTCTCCTAAAATAATAATAATAATAATAATAATATTAATGATATATTAGTTGTGTCGGGTTATATAGTGGGGATGGGATGGGATGGGTGGGGATTATGGGGGGGGGGGGTAACCATTACTTGATGGCCTGAATCATGTGAAGACCCATTTCCACACAACAGGCCGCGTGATCGGCCCGGGCTTCGGGTAAACCGCACACACAATAGTAACAGTCGCCCAATAGTTTGATTCGGTGACAGTTATTATCCTAAATATATATTTATTTTTTAAAATTATTTTTTTTGTGTCAAAAAATTAAGTAAATATATATTTAGATAATTTCATACAATTTTAATTAACCAGAAAACAACAATAAAATTATTTAATTAAATAATTGCATAATAAAAGATAATTTTTTTTTGTATTTAATCTATAATATTTAAAAACTCTATAAAAAACATATTAATGTGTTATTTAATAGCTATTATTATGAGTTTTTTTTTGAAAAAAATAAATAATTACTGTATAATTCAAAAAATTATAAAACATTTTTAATTTATTGTTGTTTTTTTTAAAAAAAATAAATATTATTATCTATATTATTATTATTATTATTATTTACATTATTATATCTATCGTTGAATTAAATTTTTATTTAAAAATTAATTTAAATATATGTGTTATTAATAATTTAGAAAATTTCTAAAAATATATTTTTTATATAATTAATTAAAAATTGAAAAAAATCTTGTATTTTCATTATAGTTATAAAATTGATAAAATCATATATAATTAGACACACACCCACACACCCCCTACTCCTATCCACACACCCCACCATAAACACATACCTGTGCGAGCTTATCAAATCTGGCAAACAAATCGTTCAATACTTTGACCAATTCCTGTGCTGAGCACCGGGAGGCCAGTGCCGTAAAGCCTTGTATATCAGCAAACAGTATACTATATATAATATTGAAAATATTGAAAAATAAAACAATTTATATATATATATATAAATAAATTTAAAGTATTATTTTAGTAGGAAATGGGCTAAATAGAAATTTTCGATAAATAAAAATAAATAAATTTCCCAGAGAAAATTCCCATAGAAATCTTACTTTATTATCCCTATTAGGATCCCTATATCTATAGCTATTGTAAATTATTATTTAATATATATTAATACTAATCTAATACTAATAACATAAATCCTTATATATATATATAGTTTTATAAAAAAATTTATTTGTAATCATTTAATTATATTTATTAATTTAGTTTATAATTAATTAAGCAGTAATAATATTTAACTTTTTTAATTAAAAAAATATATATATAAAAACAAGATAACTAATAAAAATTATGAGATAAATGTTTTAAAAAAATTAACCATGGAGATCCCATAAACGAAAAATTTATGAAATTAGAAACTTTCAAAAAAATCTATTATTTTTTTAAAATAAAAAACTTTCCTAAAAAAATTCTCTATTATTTATTTAATAAAAATTTCTATGTTTTTTTGCCAACACTAATTAATTATAATTAATATAATTAATAATTATGATTATTATTATTAATAATTATGATTAATTATTATTAATAATTATGATTAATTATTATTAATAATTATTATTAATAATTATGATTATTATTATTAATAATTATGATTATTATTATTAATAATTATGATTAATTATTATTAATAATAATTATTAATAATTATGATTAATTATTATTAATAATTATGATTAATTATTATTAATAATTATTATTAATAATAATAATTATTATTATTACCTGACATTATCATAGCAATGTATGTAAATTTTATGAAACTGTGTGGACAGTATGGACCTGTTGTGGTGATTGTGTTGTTCATCCTCTTTGGCCAAATCGCTGATTATCTCCATTGCCACAAATCGGGGCAATAGTGATAACAATAGGCGCTCCTAATTATACATTCAAACAAAAAAAATAATTATTATTATTATTATTATTGTATTTTAATATATTTAATAAATTATTATTAATAATAATATTGATATATATATATAAAAAATTTTTATATATAAAAAAATTTTGTGAATAAGTATAGAGAGAGAGAGAGAGAGAGAGAGAGATGAATAGATAAACATATAAATGTATTTCATATTATTAATAATAAAAATAATTTTATTAAAAAATTAAATTAAATATATTTTTTTAAAAATATTATATATATTCTATAATAATATAATTATTTTTTGTTGTTGAAATAACTAAAATATTTTTTTAGTCTATACTATTTTAGTATACAAAATAATATTATAACAAAAAAATTACCCTTAAGTTACAAAATACAGTAAAAATTGTTTTGCATTTTTTATTTTATTGTATTAATACCAAAAAAAAAAATGCTTAAACAAACATATTTTTGTTTGATATGTATATATATATATTATATACTATATATAAACTTATAAATATATATATATATTAATCTAAACTTTAGATATCTTTATCTAATTTTGTGAAAATAAATAATAAAAATATGAATATATTTTTTTCTACATAACAAAAGATAATTTTTTAATATAATGACTATTGTATTGCATAACAATAAAAACCATTTATATATATCATAATTAATATATACAATACAACTATACAAATAATACAATTTATATAATAACTGTTTAAAATTATATACTACTACTACTACTACTACTACTACTACTACTACTATAACAAAAATGTTATATTTTAATTAAATATATATAATATACTATAGAAATATTTAAAATTAAATAATTTTAAAGCAATTTTCATTTTTATTATTTTTGGTATTTATATATTTCGTTTAACACATATTTGTAACATATATTAAATAAAATTTTTAAAAAATAATTTTTCATATGATATCTAAATATTTAAAATATTTATATAATATTAAATTATTATTATTATTATTAATTAAAGTATAGCTAATTAGATAAAAATAAAACTTAATTAAATAGCTAATTAATATTGTTTTTAAAATATAGTCATTAATAATAATAATAATAATAATAATAATAACTTTATTTATCATAATTTATTATATATATATGTCATTATATGTGTCAACAATACTATTAGGAAAAAAACTATATATATATATATCAAATATATTTATAATTTATTAAAAAAAACACTGAGTTTTTATATCATAATTAACAGTAAAAATATATTAATGATTAATGATATTCATTGGGTTATACAGTATAACTGTATATAACTTTATTCAGGGTTATGGGGATATTCATAAACAAACGTCCATAGATAAGGGGGGGGGTTAGTCAAACAAATTTTAAAAAATATACTCTATATATAATAAACAAAATTTTAGTTGTATTGTGTGTGTGTGTGTGTGTGGGAGGGAGAGGGGGCGTCAAAAAAATAAGGGGGAATTAAGTGTATTAAATCAATATCCAAAACTTTTACAACAAAAAAAATAACTTATAAAATATTAGTTATTTTTTTGTTTGTTTTTTTTGTAAATTTTTTTCTGGAGATAATATTATTATTATTATTATTATTTAAGTTTTAAATTTTTTTTTGTATACCAGTAAATACCGTGTTAGTAAAAATATTATTATTAAATTATATATATATACTGTATATATATATATTAAAATATAATATATATATTATGTATTTAAGGTATTTATTTTCAATAATAATAATAATATAGCAACTAGTATTTAATGTACCATGTATAATCCTATTATTATTATTACTCCCAATAATATTATATGATATTATATACTCACAAAAAAAAATAAATATTAAAAATCCTCTTTTTCTCTATAAATTTCTATTAAATATATATATATATATACAAAATTTTTATAAAGATTTATTAAATTTTAAGTATATATACAGTATACATTATATATTATACATAGTGTGTACTGTATTGTATAGTTCCTGTATATGTGTGTATGTGTGTGTATCTGAGTGTGTGTGTGTGTATGTATGTATGTATGTATATGTATGTGTATGTATCTATTTATGTGTATGAATGTGTTTGTGTATGTGTATTTATTTGTGTGTATGTATATATCATATATAGGCATGTGTGTATGTATGTATGTGTGTGAATGTATGTATGTATGTGTGTGTATGTATGTGTGTATATGTATGTGTGTATATGTATGTGTGTATGTGTGTATGTGTGTGTATGTATGTGTGTATATGTATGTGTGTATATGTATGTGTGTATGTGTGTATGTGTGTGTATGTATGTGTGTGTATGTGTGTATGTATGTATGTGTGTATATGTATGTATGTGTGTGTATGTGTGTATGTATGTATGTGTGTATATGTATGTATGTGTGTGTATGTGTGTATGTATGTATGTGTGTATATGTATGTATGTGTATGTATGTGTGTGTATCTGTCAACATATAGATATCTTTTATTATGTATGCTTCAATTGAAAATGTATTTCATGTATATAATATTGAGCGAAAAAAAAATATTTATTAATAATATATTGAAATATTTTTTGTTGTTGTAAAATACCTAAAAAAATTTTTTGCTTATAAATTTTTGTTTGACTACAACACCATATCATATCAAACAACACTTACTGTATTTGAATAGAAAAATTAAAATTTACTAAATTATACGTAATATATATTAATTTTAAAACATTTAAGTTTCAAATAATATATATATATATATACAGTATATATATAAGTATAATAATAATATATTATTCATAATGATCTCAATTATTATTATTATTCATTGATAATATATATATGTATATATATATAATAATAATAATAATAATTTTAAATATTTCAAACATATTAGTGGTATATTAAAAAAATCAAAACAAAAAAAATATTAAAAACAAAAAAATTTCGAATAAAATATTCAAAAAAAAAAAATTATTATTTAGTATTAATTATATATATATAGAGATAAATACATATTCATATATTTTTCTCCAATTAATCCTATATTATAATATTAATATAATTTAAATATGTGTGAAAATTATAGCTAAAAACAAAAAATAATTAAAAAATAAAACTTTTTTTAATTTTAGTTTTTTTTCAAATACCTGTTTTCCGTTTTCCTTTTCCGTCTTATATCTGGTTTCTATTGAACGTCTAGTTTCCAGAAATGCGTTTCTTTGGGCACAATCTGTCAGATATTTTGTGTAAAGACTGACCAAATTTATACATAAATACAATAAGGCATTGGCTGTCATCTGTATAGATATATTAAATATATATATATATATATATATATAAAAATAAAAAAATTTTTAAAGAAAATAAATACTAATAATAATAATACTAAATATATAGATAGATATTATACTGAATTTTGTGTGTATGTTATATATTGATATTAGTATCAAAAATCAATATATATATATATATATAACTTTTTAGTATAATATAATAATAATAATAATAATAATAATAATAATAATAATAATAATAATAATAATAATAATAATAATAATAATAATAATAATAATAATAATAATACTGAAAAATATAGATACATATTATCAATATATATATATATACTAGTATATATATACCGGTATATATAGTATATATGATATATATCGACAACAAGAAAATTTTATATATAAAAAAATTTTTTTGTTATATTTATTTGTTATATTAGTATTAAAAATCAAAAAATATATATAACTTTTTATTTTTTTTTCTACTTATGATTGTTGTTGGTATGTCTCCGTCAATACACTCAAACATATATATATATACAGTATATATCAATATATATATATAGCATATATATATTGTATATTGATATAATAATAATACCAAAAAAAAATTGTCAAAAATTTTTTTAAGGTTATTAACATTGCTAATTGCTAACAGTGCAATATTGCTATTTTTTCAAATATCAATATAAAATAATAATAATAATAATGTAAATAAATTTATTTATATGATAATAATGATGATGATGATAAATTTTTATTTTTTGTTGTTGACAATTTATATAAATGTACTGTAATACATTACTATAAATAATTTTTTTTGCAGTATTAAAGTAAATATTTGTTTTTTATAATATATACGGTATATATATATGTTATAGATAGCTAACTACCAGCTAAATTAATATTAATGTTTTATATATATATATATATATATATATATATAAACTTATATATAAAAGGGCCTTACATTAATCTCGGGCATGGGGTTTTTGCTATAATTCTTAAACGGAGTGAGATACATTAATTTTGTAAAAAGTGTATTAAAATGTGATTTACGCGTGATACTATAAAATATTTAATTTTTAATTTTAATCACGTGATCATATATATTCTGAGATGTTTGCAAACCACTATGTCAGAACCTTACCTATAAATGATAGAAAAAAATTTCATCAACAATATTGTAGAGCTTAAATTGGAAATTTATGGGAAGAATTTTTTTTAAATTAATCAAAAAATAATTTTTTTATGGTTTTTCAAACTTGTAGAAAAACACATTATATAAAATAGTCGAAAATAAAATGACGTTATTTATGGACAATAGACACTTAATAGATAAAGATTTTAATACTATTACTTATTTTGAAAACAAAATTTTTTTATGTTAAATATTTTTTTAGATAATCAAACTTAATTACAAATTACATTATCGAATTAATATATTGCGTTTTTTATTATAATTTAATTATCTAAAAAAATATTTGACATAAAAAAATTTTGTTTTCATAATAAGTAATAGTAATAAAATCTTTATCTATTAAGTGTCTATTGTTAATAAATAACGTCATTTTATTTTCGACTATTTTATATAATGTGTTTTTCTACAAGTTTGAAAAACCATAAAAAATTATTTTTTGATTAATTTCAAAAAAATTTTCTTCCCATAAATTTCCAATTTAAGCTCTACAATATTGTTGATGAAATTTTTTTCTATCATTTATAGGTAAGGTTCTGACATAGTGGTTTGCAAACATCTCAGAATATATATGATCACGTGATTAAAATTAAAAATTAAATATTTTATAGTATCACGCGTAAATCACATTTTAATACACTTTTTACAAAATTAATGTATCTCACTCCGTTTAAGAATTATAGCAAAAACCCCATGCCCGAGATTAATGTAAGGCCCTTTTATATATATATATGAAAATATAAGATATAATAAACCGATTAAAATTGATATATATTTTTTTGAACAAATAATAATTATAATAAATGGTTTATTTTTTATGTGCCTCAGTTACTTGTTTAAATATTAATTAATTAATTATTTTTTTCCTATATATATATATATATATATATATATTAATATAGATTAATATATATATAGTGTATACAGTGTATGCAGCAAAACCTAATTTATTAAAACACATTTTTCTGTATATATATTATCCAAATTTGAAATTATAATTATCGTCTACTACTATGTATATAATAATAATAATAATAATAATATATTAATATTAAAATTTGAGACTTTATTAAAATTAATGATGCTAGTTAATGTTATTATTATTATTATTATTAAAATAATTATTATTAAATATTATATATATATATTTTTATTTTTTTTTGTAATTATAATTATTAGTTATAAATTTTTTTGTGTGTGTCGTTCATATTTATAATAATAATAATAATTATTATTATTATTTTAGTTGTTTTTTATTACAAATAATAAGTCTATAATTTCTCTCTTTCTCTCATTAATATATACAGTACTATCTATAATATAAAACCTAAATATACAGTAAATATAACAAATTATTATTATTATTTAGTTTAGGAATATTCTGGTTATAGATTTATATATATATATATTTAAGATTCTGTAGGGATTTAGTAGAAATATTTTTTTTTATTTTCTATAAATAACATCAAATATATATTTTTTTATACATATATGTTATATATTTGTTATATATAACAGTATTACCTGTATTTTATTTTTATTATTATTATTATCATATTATCACTAAATGAATTCCTAGTAAAATACAAATTGAATACAATATATTTGCCATATTTAGTTTAGTATTGAAATACATATATATATATATATATAATGTTATAATAAAAATAATATATATATATATTATAAATAACTTTCTTTTTTTATTTTATTTTTATTGTACTGAATATACAATATATATAAAATAAAATTCAAGAAAATAATAATAATAATAATAAAATTCATATTGAAATATATGTATTAATTTTATGACAATATTTGAAAATATTTATATATATTTTTCACTATTTTCTATACTTGCAATAAAATGCTACTTTATATACATATTATATATGTATATATGTATATATATATACATATATAGCTGTATAACAATAGTGGCAAAAAATAAAACAACTAGAAATGCATTATTTTTTTTGGTAAATAATTTTTTTACTGTATATTTATAATATGGTTTCGATAGCATTATAACAATATATATATATATAATATATGTATTAATATTAATACATGTATATTATATGTAAATTATTATCTAATATATCGTATTAAATTGTATTTATTAAATTTTATTGGATTATTATTTTATTTTATTTTTTCTGTTACTGATTAAAATTATTTAAATTTTATTTAAAAATAATAAGCACACACATAAAAAATAGTATTATATATCAATAAATATATTATTATGATATTTGTTAAAAAATGTGAAAAAAAATTTAAAAATTGATTAATAATATATAATATGCTAATAGATATTATAATCAATATATATATATATAATATATATATATATATACTATAAGTGACTACTCAATTGACTACCAGTCCTCCTCACTATCCATCCATCTATCTATATATCCCTAAGTGTCAGCCCGTGGGCTACTTATTGAGATTTTATATATATATATATATTAACCAATAGATACCAATACATACAAATAAAAAATAAAATAAAATAAACAGTTTTATAGATATAGACTGAATATATTCAAAAAAAATACAATATATATATATATATATATTAGTACAGTATATATAATATATAAGTACCGTATTTATATCAATTCACATATAAAAAAAATATTTATTTTATATATAATATAAAACTTCTAGATATATATATATATATATACTTTATGTATCAATACTTTATATATATTTGACAATATTGTTATTGTTATTATAACTTAGTATTAGTATTATTATTACTACTGATATATTATGAAAATTTTATACAATGTATTATTCAATATATTTTATATATATACATATACTGTATATAAATATAAATATATATATATTATACATACCATTCGTATAAATGCATTATTATTATTATTATATTCATTAATATTATTATTATTATTATTATTATTATTATTGAGAGATGTCTCCAAAATGAGATCAATCAGTGAACTGATGGCACCGCAGATGATACACCAGCGCATCGGTAACGGCATCATAGCATAGGTAACATAGACAATGAATATGATGTGCCAGACGGCCCCACCGGCTACCGACATCTCCAGCCGTTCCTCCCGGAGCTCAATACCGAAACCGATTTGGCCTATAAATACATATATAGTAATTAATTAATTAATTAATTAGTGTATGCAATATATATGATATATCATTATATATATATATGCTATAGTTTTTATTTGTTTAATATATATTATTTTATTTTATTTATTAGTTTTTTTTAAACTAAAAAATAATAGTAAGTAATAGAGAGAGAGAGAGAGAGAGAGAGAGAGAGAGAGAGAGAGAGAGAGAGAGAGAGAGAGAGAGAAAGCTAACATACATAGCATTTAAATATATTTTTTAATTAATTTTTTTTTAATTTTTACACAGAATAGCATTTTTCTTATGATATTTTTTATGATTTTATTTTTACTAATTTTTAATATATATATATATAATAATAATAAAAATTTAAAAAAAATAAATTTTATAATATAATAAATTATTTTCAATTTAATAGTAGATAAATATTATTTTTTTTAAGTTATAATCATTAATATAAATTGATATAATTTATTTTTTAAGCCGATTTGTTTTTTAATCACTCTATTATATATATATATATATATATATAAATTAAATATTAAGAGGAAAACTATTTGTTTATTTATTTATTTTTATTTAGAAAAAAAATTATAGATAACATAACATAGATTTATTTTATTTTTTGTATAAAATTAATTTTTTATGTATCCATAAAATTTAAAAACTACATATTTTTACAAAATATATAATAATTTTTCCAATAATGTCTATCCGTCCCCTAAATAAATATATAATTTTATTTAAACTAATAGTATATATATATTGTTTATTATATAATATCTAAAATTATATGTATATATATAGTATATATAATATGATATTATAAATCATGAAACATTATATATACAAATTTATATTTAGATTTTTAAAATTTAGACTTTATATATATATATATATATATATATATATATATATAATGAATTAAATTTGATTAAATTTATTGCTTATTTATATATATATATATATTTATATATATATATAAATAAGCAATAAATTTAATCAAATTTAATTCATAATATAATAGCATATTTTTTTATATATATATTATTTTATGATAATTTTTCATTTTAATAAATTTTGATAAATTGTTGATGTAGTAATAATAATAATAATAATAATAATAATAATAATAATAATAATAATAATAATAATAATAATAATAATAATAATAATAATAATAATAATAATAATAATAATAATAATAATAATAATAATAATAATAATAATAATTTATTATATTATATTCATAGACATCCTATTTTGTTTCCTATTACTAAAACTATATATATATATATATAAATATATAAAAAATATTTCTATTATTATTATTTTAATAAAAAAAATGTTTAAAACGTTGATTGAATTCATAAATATTACTATTATTATAAATAATAGTAAATAATATATTATTTAATGTGTGTATAGATTTTTATTTTATTTATTTTATAAAAAAAATCTTAAATTGCTAATTTTAAAATAAATAAAACAAAAAATATAATAATAATGCTGATAAAATAAAAAATTTTACAAAAATAAAATCAATATTTTTTTTTAAAAAAAATTGCTGAATGTTATGGGGAAAAAATTATGCAACAAAATTGATAAATTTAAATTTATTTATTTTTTTATATATTTTAATAATAATAATTTACTTGACAATTTATGCCATTTAGTCTAAACACATTTTATTTATTTTTTGTTATTCAAAATTTGTCAACTAAAATTTTTATATTTAATTTAATTTTCTTAATTTTTTTTTATCAAAAAATATATATATATATAACTACTTATCATTAACTATATATATATAAGTTATATATATATGCTAATAAATTTATGAATATATATATATATATATAAATTTTAAAAATTTTATTTTTATTAAATCACACACACATTAAATATATATATATTTAAAAAAATTAGTTAAAATAATTTCATGAAATATTTTCATAAGAAAAATACTATTCTGTGTATTAAAAAAATATGTTTAAAAATTAGTAAAAATAATTTCATAAAATAATTTCATAAGAAAAATACTATTCTGTGTATTAAAAAAATATGTTTAAAAATTAGTAAAAATAATTTCATAAAATATTTCATAAGAAAAATGCTATTCAATGTAAAAAAAATTTTAATAATAATTTTTTTTGTTTTAAAAAATATATTTAAATGCTATTTATATTAACTCTCTCTCTCTCTCTCTCTCTCTCTCTCTCTCTCTCTCTCTCTCTCTCTCTCTCTCTCAAAATCTATGTTATGTTATCTATAATTTTTTTCTAAATAAATAAAAAATAAATAAATAGTTTTCCTCTTAATATTTAATATATATATATATATATATATATATATATATATATAGAGTAATTAAAAATAAAATCGGCCTAAAAATAAATTATATTAATTTATATTAATCATTTTAACAACAAAATTAATATTTATATACTATTAAATGGAAAATAATTTATTATATTATAAAATTGATTTTTTTAAAAATATTTTTATTACTCTCTCTCTCTATATATATATATATATACGATATATATATATATTAAAAATTAGTTAAAATAATTTCATAAAAAATTTCATAAGAAAAATGCTATTCTGTGTAAAAAAATTTTAAAAATATATATTTAAATGTTATTTATATTAGATTTTTTTTTTCTCTCTCTCTCTTTCTATATATATATATATATTAAAAATGAGTTAAAATAATTTCATAAAAAATTTCATAAGAAAAATGCTATTCTGTGTAAAAATTTTTTAAAAAAATATATATTTAAATGCTATTTATGTTAGATTTCTCTCTCTCTCTACAAAAAAATAAGGTCTACTAACTAGTCTAAAAAAATAGACAATTTATCAAAAAAATAGGGATAAAAGTACAGTATATAATAAATAATTTATTTATATTATATATATACAGTATATATATATATATATATGCATACATACATACCCTGTATGTTAAATATAATCCACGTAAAAATAGCGGCTAAATGTAGATAATTGTTGGCAAACCGTTTCCAAACAGTTATTACGATAATTAATGATACATTGATGACAAACCAGGGAATGTTATATAGTATACGATATTTTAGTCTATTATGAGAAGCATCCGATGCTGACGATACTGATGATGATGATGACAACGACCCGGTAGTAGTAGTAGTAGTTATAGTAGTATCTGTGGCACTGGTAGTTAGAGCACCGGTAGTAGTATTAGTATCATCATCAGCAGCACTGGTAGTATCACTGATAGCGTAAATGATTAATAGGCTTATCTTGAGTAGTATATCAATGATGTTCAAAATGATCAACGATTTTTGTCGCTGTCGATGGGAGTAGCGCTGGTAGGCTGCCTCCAGATGACTGTCCTTGAAATCGTTGGTTAATTTTGGCAATAGTATACCTTTATAGCTGACTGACCAGTCGCTAGTGTGCGTCAAATATAGGGTAGGACTGCTAGCACCGCCACCACCCCCACCACCTCCACTACCACCAGTTTCACCGCCGGCACATTGTTGGTCATCATCATCATCGGTGCCATCGATGATTAGTCCGCCGCCGCCGCCGTCCATATCTTTGGCTCCGGTAGTTGTTGTAGTGGTAGTAGTAGTAGTAGTAGTAGTAGTAGTGTCCGGTTGTTGTGTTTGTTGGCACAAATCTATGGCATTGTTAGCTAACATACTGTCCTTTTTTGCCGACGACAACATACTATTGTCATCGACTAAACCACTACCACAACCACCACCAGTACTGTTGCTTATGGACAGCACCGGTATGTCTACCATCACCGCTGCCGCTGCTTCTGCTGGTGTATTGGTTGTCTTTGTTTGGCTTTGTTGTCGTGGACTACACCTAACACCAGTGGATCGGTTGTTGTTGTTGTTGTGGTGATGATGGCTGTCCTCGACATCCATATTAAGCTCTTCTCTAGACTTACCAAACAATCGGAGTCTAGTCTTATGTTTTCGTTTGTTGTTATCATCAGTTGTCGGCGTCGGCGACCTATTCTTATGGTTAATAATACTATTGGTGACCACAATATGCTGGACAGCAATCGGTTGGTCGCCATCTCTGGCTATTATCTCGTCGACAACAATATTGCAACACTTGTTGTCGTTGTTGTAGTTGTTGTTGTGGTGATTATCATCCACACCGACACCACTACCACCACAACCATCACTACCTGTTGTTGTTGAAGATAAGTGTTGTGACCGAGACTTACATAACATCTCATTTGATAAATCTATTTAAACAACACTAACAACTAAATGGTTGTTATAGTTGTCGCTGTTGTTGTTGTCGATGAAGAAGATTATGTGTTTATATATATATATATATATATATATATATATATATATATAATGTTTTTTTATCTTATATTAGAGACACAGAGATATTTAATCACCAATTAATCCCTATATTGTCGACAACAACGACGGCGACGACGATCCAGAAAATAGTTGAAAATCCATTGTTTCTATTATAGAGAGAGAGATAAAAAAAATTGTGATAAAGAGAGAGACTGAAAGAGAGAGAGAGAGAGAGAGAGAGAGAGAGCGAGAGAGAGAGAGAGAGAGAGAGAGAGAGAGAGAGAGAGATTTTCACCATAATATTTATTATAGCAATTAATTATTTAATGATTTATTAAGTTAAGTACTGTTAATAATATTTTAGTAGTAGTAGTAGTAGTAGTAATCAAAATAATAATAATAATTAGAGACACGATATAGGAATTTGTATTATTATTATTATTATTATTATTATTATTATTATTAAAGTTATTATGTTTTGATTAGAAAATACATTATCTATTAAGTCAATTGTTAGTCTATAGTATAATATTAAGAAAATATTTATTGTATTTTTTTAACTTTTTTTATTGATATACTACTATATATATTAGTGTATAGTAGTAATGTATTATAAGTATATATATATAATTTATATATATATATATTAATTTCTGTATTATTTGTTAGTTTAACTATAGTATTATAGCCGATAGGATATAAATGATATAATAATTTATATATTAGTATATATAAGTATATATCGTATATATTGGAGTTTTTAAGTGATTTATTAATATTTATTTATAGTATAAGTATATTAATGTCAATTATTATATACAGTACAGTATAGATATATAGATATATTTTAATTATTGATATAGCATAACAAAAAAAATTAATATTAAATAATATATATATAAGTTATATATATATAATTCAATATAAATTATTTTTCAACTAAAATATATTTTATATAATAATTTGAATTTACAAAATAATAATAAAATTTTAATATAATATAAATCAATTATAAGGAAAATTATTTTTTCCAACTAAAATATATATATATTTAAACATGAATTTCAATTTAAATTTTATATTTTATTTAAATCCATAGATACTAAAGTCATTTAATAATATGATAATATTAATATTAATGAAATATATTTATTTATATATATATTTGTTGTAAATTTGTGACGGTTATAGCACTAATCAAGATTAGATTAATTAGTTTAGATACTTTAGAAAAATATATTAATTAAAAAAATATTTTAATTTGTAAATTAGTGATCAAGATTAAGTTATGTAATATTAAAAACTAAAATACTGTAAAAATAAATGTTAAAATGCTTTTAATTTATAAAAAACGTTCATAATATATTTTATTACGAAATTCATTATTTAATACATATGAGATATTTTCTTCAATAAGTTTACATTTATATTCAAAAATACGTCTATTAAATATTATCCAGTGCCAATTAGAAATTCTTGCTTGTTTTGAAGCATATGTCCAAACATACATTGTTTTGATTTTTACATTATCATTAAATCGAACAGATTTCATTATTTAATTTTTTTAAATATTTTAAAAATAATTTTGTCATTTATAAATCTGTTACGTAAAAAAAATTTTAATATATTTTTAATACTATAATTTCTTGATCGAAGTAGTATATAAAAAAGTGAATAATAGCCACATGTAGTAGATAAAATGTGTTGCAATGGTATGTGATTAAATATAAATTTGTTACCATTTAATTTAATAAAAGTATATATTTCTTGATGATATGGTTTTTTACCAAATGAATCAAAATATTCTATAGGCCCAGTGATGGGAACATAAATAGCTAACCAATGCTCACCAGGTTGTGTTGATTTGTGTGTGTTTACAATAAATGCACAAGGTTTATTAGTTTTCAAATAAGATATTTTATTTAAAGGTAAAACTCCACAAAATTGACTTTTAGCTATTTTATCTTGATTGATAAAATTTAATAAGTCATATGTGTTCATATTTAATAATCAGTAGTTATATTTCTATTTTCATCAATTTCAATAGTATTATCAAAAACAGCATAACAAATTAATTTAATTGGATTAGCTAAATTTTCTGAAAATTTTAAATGCACATTAATATATCCACTTTTAGGTAAATTAATGTATTTATCTGTAAAGCTAAAATCATTATTTAAATTAAATGCATATAAACATAAACCATTTTTATAATTTTTGACATCAATAGGTGATGGATTATTAATAAAGTTATAACCCAGATTTAACAATAAATCATGATATTCTCTAGAAAATAAATCAGTTGTATAATTTGGTTGATATGGTAATTTTGGAACCATTTCTCCATTAACATTCAAAACTAAATGATTCAAATTAAAATTTTGAAATCTTAAAGGATCTCTGTAACTATTTCCTCTATAAGCAGCATCATCAACCATTCCTAATATAATTTTACTAGGCAATTGCCCGAGAAATAAATTATCTATATTAAAAGATGATTGTCCTTGTGTCAAATTAATTACTTTAATATTAGGTCGTTTTACTGGATATAGTGCATTAGATATTCTTAATGCTTGTGCGTGTGCATTAAGTAAACTTGGTGTTACCTTTACTTTCCTAGCAAAAATACTCATATCGGTAATTTTTAATAGTGGATACTGATCTGCTGTCATTGCTGCCTGTTCTGAAACTGTAGGCCATCTTTCATTTGCTTTAGTAAACTCTAATTTAATAGGTACACCACTAATAAGTAATTTCTTTGATGAAAAGATTGGCCCATGTAATTTTCCATAAAATTGCATTGATTTACTAGAATTACATAACGTTACTAAATGTTCATTTGGATTTTCGTAGTTATAAGCTGGTGTCCAAAATGTTGTAACAAATCCTGACGGTGTTACACTTCCATTTGAATAATTTGATTGTTTAGTAACGGCTTCAATAAATGACATATAATTATAATTTTGGGCTGCCTGACTAACTAATGTAGAGCCTAAGTATATTGCTAGTTGATCAAATGATGTATTTAAAATATAATTTGTTGGTGCAAAATTATTTATTGCTGCACCAAAGTTTGTCCCATCTCTATTTGTTAGTTTGCAAGTAAGCATTAAATAAATATTTTGCATATCAATATATTCATCTGCTGATGCTTGAATTTCAAAGTCAATTGTATTTGAATCGACAACATTTGACTTTGGTCTGTATTCAAGTAATTGTTGACTTTCTATTGCTCCTTGAAACTTTACTTTTTCAAACAAATTTAATTCTTCTTTTAATATTTCTGTTGCCATTATTAATTAAAAATATTTAGTTTTCGAGTTTTCTTTCTTTTTATAATCCTTTTTTTCTTTAACTTTTTTGACGGTCGTTTTTTTATTGCTTTATTTGAAGAATGTTTTGTTTTATTACTTAATTTTTTTGATTTAACACTTTTTGATTTTTGAGGTAAGAAATCAATATTTGATGGCTCTATTTGATTAATACCTTGAATTGGTATTCCAGCGCCTTTTTGACTACTTTTTGCTTGAGCACAATAATAAGAACTATAATCCATTATTTTAAACATGTAATCATATTGATTACTTTTATAGAACTAAATTATAAATGATAATGTGGTCTTATAATTATAGTAGCAAAAATTTTTCCTCTACGAAAAGTTAATACATTATTTTCTTCATCAGTAATTCGCAAATTAATTGAGTTAAATTGATTATATTTTAAAGGAATAAAATTTTTAATATTAAAATCATATTTTATAACTTCTTCTTTTTCGCTACAGTTTGTTGGAATTATTCTTAAAATATTAGTTTTTTTATTTTGATAATTTGAATCAATAATTAAATTACAATAAACTATAAAATAATTTATATTTCTTGTAATACTTAAAGGACGAATGTCACTTATTATTTCATTTCTTTCACTAAGTGTTGTTTTCAATATTCCAGTTTGATATTCACTTAAATGTCTTTTTTGAGATTCAAAATTTTCATATAAAGTAAAATTATCAAATAATTCATCTTCTTCTCCAAGATAATAGTTTTTAAAACCTAATAATTTTTTTAGATTTTCATTGAAATCAATGTAAAATACACCTCTTAACAAAAAATATTTAATTTTTTTCTGATTATTTTCTATAGGTAATTTATTGATTGGTTTTCCCATATCATGGTAATCTTTATCTGATATTATAATATCATCATATAAATTAAACCATTCTTTAGTTGGCATATAAAAATTACCATTTTTAATTTTATATATATTTTTATCTTTATCAAAATCAAATTCTATGTTATTGATTGACCATTCTATTTTTTTAAATGAAATTTTTGGTAAATTAGATGTTTTTGATGAGGGCATAATATAAACAGTTGGATATTTACTTTTAATATAATATTCGATTTTTGAATTAATTTTATTAATCGTATCTTTTAAATTATCTTTCCAATGAGTTTCTTTATTATGTAATATTTGATATTCTTCAGTTATATTTTCACCGAGGGAATAAGATGGATCAAATTCAACGAGAAATTTAGTTATATTATTTAATTTATCTTGGTCATTTGCAACAAAGTCATTTTTTATATCTCCATAAAAAGTTTCAGGTATCCATTTAAAATGAAATATCAATTTTAAATTTTCTAATGGTTTTTTTAACTCAAGTTTTTTCGGTATAATTAGCTCAGTTAAAGCACATTCTTGAGGTTGTTTAAATGAAATTGGAGGATTATACTCTACTTCTATAATACTTTCATTATTATCATTAGTTAAATAAAAATATTTGTCATCATTTTCAAAATAATTCATTTTTATTAAATTTTTATTAATTCATTCCCATAATATGAACCTCTTATTATAAGATTATTTTTATCTTTAATTTTATATTTATAATAAGGAGATGTAAATAATATTTTATGAATTATAAATACTTCTTCACTATAATTAGGTATATATCCTTTCTGAAAAACATTTCTTAATAATTGTATTCTTACAGTATCACCAATTTTAAATTTTTGTTTTTCTTGTGATTTATAAATTTTAAATAAATTTCTGTAAACATACTTTTCATTTTTTTTGGTAACATCAATTGGTTTATATTTTGTTCTACTATGTACTGTATTATTATAATTATTTACAATGCTATCAAAAACATTAATAAATTTATTAGTTTTATATTTATACATGTATTTATATAATTTAGATTTTAATGTTTGTATTAATCGTTCAACAACTCTAGCTTTAGCAGTATCTTTTAAAACTAAATGTTTAATGTTTCGCCACTTTAAATATTTTTTTAAATATTTATTAGTGAATTCACGACCAGCATCAGTAGATAATATTGTAGGTTTTCTTTTAGTAGACTTAAAAATTGTTAAAAAAGCAGTTTTTACATTTTTAGCTGTTTTATTTTTTAAAAGCTTTGCCCATGCAAATTTAGATAAATTATCAATAATAATTAATATATACTTATAATTTTTGTTTGCTTCAAAGTGCTTTATTTCCATAAGATCGGCCTGCCAATTATGATCAATATGTTTAGATACAATTGGATTTCTGTTAAAATTTAATATAACTTTATGATGAACTGTATAAACTTTTTGCTTTAATAACCAATTTTTTATATAAGATTTAGTAATTAAGGGAAATTCATTTTTTACAGATTTATATAAATTATTAATTCCACTATAACTTGAAGATAATTTAATATTATAATAATGTTTTGATATTATTTTATTAATATTTTTCCCAATTAACATCTTTTAAATTTAATTTTTTAATATTGCGTAAATTATATTTTTTATTAGTTTTCAAAAGTTTTAATTTATCAGTAGAAGTTATTTTAGGACTAATTTTTAATTTATTAGTAGACGTAATTTTTGGACTTATTTTTAATTTTATATTTGATTGTATTTTATCTGAATTATATTTCGGTCTCTTCCGTTCAGATGGTGTAGATATTAATTCTCTTTTATTACGTCTAAATGGATTTTTTACCAAAACAGGATTAAAATCATCAATAATTTTTGATTTTGGTAATCTTTTAGGTATTTTACTACGTATTTTTCTAGGCTTTTTTACAAAATTTAATCCATTATCTGGATCAATATTAGCTGGTATATTTGTTATTGCATTAGTTACATTAATATAATCATTCTCTTCTATGTTTTGAAATTTTCTTTTAAAAACTAAAAATCTTCTTAAAGCTTCTGCATATAACTTTGCTTTATCACGTTCACTATAATTACTGTTAAGAATTATATAAATTTCTTTATCCAAATTATTTATTTGTAATAAATTAGGATCTGTTTGAATTTTTTGAATATTCAAAAATTCATTAGTTTTATTATCAGTTGATAAATCTGAGCTTACAAGTTTCATTTTTTTAAAACTCATTTTGACTTTATTTTGTTATATAATTTTTTACCAGCATATTGCATTAGATGAGATAACGCTTGCTGAAGTAATATTTTTAGAATGATATTACCACCACTTTGATTTAAGATTTTTTTTCGTTTTAAAACTGTTGATTTTTTTGATAGTTTGACTAAATAGTTTTTGTAAATTTTTAGTTTTTGAAAATCACATGTTTTTAAAGGGATATTTCCATATAGACAGTTTTTTGCTATCTCTGATATAGCATTTATTACACATTTGTTTGCTTTATTAATTATATTCTTTCTATTTTTTAACGTTTTTGCTAAACTTAATCTTTTTAAGTATGGCAAACACTTTAATACATTATTAAATTTATTATTTTTTAATGTATACAACTTTTTCATTATCACCAGGAAATATATTAGTTCTAACTCTCATATTAATAGAAGTATTTTGATCAAAGTCTAAAAATAAATAACTAAATGGTTTATTTTTAGTAGCATCTATATATGACTCATAAATAAATTTTGGATTTAAACTATCTATTTGATTACTTAATATTTTTACTTGTAAGCTTTCTCGAGGATTTGACATTAATATAATGTATGTTGAATTTGTTGAAATATCTCGCATATATTTATTTTTTGGAAATAAATTTTGAATTAATAAAATTACAGTAATATTTTTATGATGAGATGTTTTAGTAAATAAATCACTTATTAATAAATCATTTCCAATTAAATGCATACTGTCATCAATAACTAACAAATTATTTTCATGTTTAGAGAAACTATCAAGGATATTATTATCTATTTTATCAATTTTTTGAATAGTTATTCCATGGACTTCATTTATATTTGGAAAACCCTGACCCGAACAATAAATTATTTTGTTAAAATAAAATCCATATAATTCATACATATTTTCTAATAATTTGACAACAAATGTTGTTTTTCCAGAGCCTGATGGTCCATAAATTAAAAATCTCCTTGGATGTTTAAAAGATATATCATAAATATTCATTTTATATTGATGCAATTACCTTGAAAATTTTTATATAAATAAAAATGTTGAAAATGATTCGTAATTAAAATGGCTTTTATTTGCCCAAATTTTGAAAATATAAAAATTATAATTTGTTCAAATGGGTTTAAAGTTGATTGTGAATTTATTTTGCGTGAAATTGGATTTTGTTATAAAAATATAAGTGGTTCAATACCGTTTAATTGTCGTATGAACAAAAATAAAATTGACGTAACTAATCAATTTTTAATCGATTATTTAGAAAATGAAAAACATGGAATAAAATTTAATAAAAAATTTGAATACGGTTTATCGACAAGTGAATTTATTTCTGTATTAAAAACATTATATCATTTAAATAGTGATAATAATGCGAAATATATTGGTATTTGCAAAAACGACGATGGAATAAAAGGATTGCTATATAAAGCTGGATTTGGCCAACTAATTGTTGAACTTGAAAACCTTGATATATTTAAGTTATGTGAAAACAAAATTCCATCAGATGCTGAATTAATGATTATACAGACAAAAGACTTAAATATAAATCCATGTGCAATTCACGACAGACTACAGTCAACTTATAAACCTTTGTGTGCTAGAACTAAAGCTGAGTATCTATTTACATATTGTAAATCATTAAATGATCAATTAAAAAATCAAGTTGACTCATCAGTAACTATACAATAAGTAAATGTCATTTGCTAATATGAAGCCAATAAGAGAAGATCAACCATCTCTTAATAAACTTTATAAATCTGAATGTACACGTAATACTGTGTACACTATATTAAATGAAGAATTTGATTATGTATTTGATAGTTTATTGAAAGCTGCTGAAAATATTAAATCTTTGTTAGGATCTCAAGCTATTCGCAGTAAAGATGATATCAAAGAAATGTTTATTCAATATGGGTTTCCATTAGAAAATCTAAATGATTTAAAAAATATACTAAACACATTAAAGCATTGGAAAAGCGTAGATGTCTGCGATTCTTCAACTACTAATATAACCGAAAATTATGAGGATGTTATAGACGCTATCTAGTAAGTAAAATTGGGTCAAATTAATTATATATTTACTAATTGTCTCAATTTTATTTACAGAAAATAAATCAACTGAAAATAATTAATATAATGCTTTATTATAATATTTTTACAAAAATTATTTTTATATAAATGATTAATAATTTTTTATATATTTTTTATAAAAATTTCCCTTCACCATATTTAATAAAATAATTATATAAAAGTAAATGTATTAGTTTTATTATTTATTTGTCCGATGATCCAAATCCTTTAATACCTCGTTTTGTATTTAATATTGGGCCAACAAATGCTGTCAAATCTTTATGTTCTATAATAGCAATTTGAGCAATTTTATCACCAAAAACATAGCCAAAGTTATCCAGGCTGTTATTTATTAATAGTACTAATATTTCCCCAGTGAAATCAGCATCAATAATGCCTGCGCTTACATCAATTCCTTTAATTGCTAAAGAGCTTCTTGAGAATATTTTTCCAAAACAATTGTGTGGTATTTGCATTTTGACGCCAGTCTTGATTAATTTTCTTTCACCTGGTGCCAATGTACCTACTTGGTTGCAAAATAAATCATAGCATCCACTATCAGGTGTTGCCTTAGTTGGTAATTTTGCACCATCTTCTAAATTAACACGTAACTGTTTGTCTAATAATTAAAAATTAGTAAATATTTATTAATTTAATTATTATTATATACCTCTAGGAACAAGACAATTTGATGTATAAGTCGATGGTCCATTTAGTCCTCTTTCTTCACCTTGTTTTAATTGTGCAATTAAGGAATATCCAATTTTAGTATTTTCTAGTAATATTTTCCTTTCAATTAGCGATTGATTTGATAAACCTAAACGAATATATCTTGTGTCTGAATCTACCCAAAAAAATTTACAAAATAATTTTATATTATTTAACTCTAAATTTGGCATTAATTCTCCCAAAGTATAAGCTGGATAATTGTATTCATTTTTAATGTTTATAACAAGTCTATGATATGGTTCGATTACATAAGTATCAACTGGTATTATATTTAAAATTCCATAACAAACGAGTTTTAGCATTTGAATTGTTTTTATTGTAACATTATTTATGTTGCAACTTTTGTTAGTTTCAATAATTGTAGCCTTTGATTGTTGATTGAAATTTGTGTTATTTTTATTAGAATTAATATTAACTCTAACATAGCCATGAATTGTTTTGTTTTCAGCTGGATTATCATCAATTATTGTTTTATTAGTATCAATAACAATATCTTTAACATTTACTTGAATATTATCTTGAATATTATCTTGATTTATTTCTTGATTATTTTGATTATTATCTTTAATATTAATAGTATTATTTGATGCATTTATTTCTGTAGTTTTGGCATTAGTATCGTTATTTTTTTTTCTTTTTCATTATCTATAAAATTAAAATAAATTATAATATTTTAAAATGACCAAATGGTAGGCTATTGATTCCATTATTCATTAAATAGGTTTTATCATCAAACGGATGCATTACGAATTTATTTAATTTTAAGGTTTTAAGAATATGATTTTTTGATTGAATTCGATTCATTTTTGTATTGTAATAAAGTTCGTTAAATAAAACATTATGATAATTTGAGTGAGATAAATAATTATTTATTATAGATTTATTAATACCTTTAGCAACTTTTTTATTAAGAGTATTATTATATTTTATTGAATATAATTTACTTTTTAATCCGATAAATTCGTTAACAATCATATCACCATATTCAGATTTTAAATAGCCAATTAATTTTTTATTCTTTTCACTAAATAATTCATGAGATTTAGAAAAATTTGAAAAATCCATTATAGGAAAAAATTCATTTTTTAAATCTTTATAAATATCATTAGTTTTTATTTCATAAACTAATGAGTCAGTGTCTGTATATAATAATTGTATATTAGATTTATAATAATCTTTAAATAAATTATAATGCATTGAATACATATATGCTTTTGATAATTCCAAAACTGAAAATCCAATACTAATTGGTTTATCTAAAGTAATATTTATTTTTTTCATTTTTATTAGTGATGTATTAGGTGATAAAATTTGAAAAGTTTCATAATTAATTTTTTGAACACATTTTTCAGCTTGTTTCCAATTTAGAGCTAATTTAATATCCATGTGTTTGCGTTTATCTTCAATGCTTTTTCCAAACACTGAATTATTCATCAATTTATACAAATCTTTTTCAAAATCGTTATTAGCTTTTTTTCTTAAATTAGTATTTAATATTATGTAAGACTTTAAAAAATTTTCTTGAGTGAATGAAATACCTTTATGTATTTTAGATAATTTTAATCCATAATTTAAATATAATTTTAAATTTTTAAAATGTATAATATAATTTTTCTTATCATATAAAGTTAACATTAACTTTTCAGTAGCTGTACGTTTGTAACCGTAAGATTTAAGTTTTTGCAATAAATTTTTTTGATAACTACTTAATAATGTATTTGAAATTTTCTTTTTTTCAGGTGCTAATGGGAAATCTTTATGGTACTCATGTAAATTCTTTGGATAAATTAAATCACATTCTAGAATATATCCTTTTTCAGTATTTGTATCAATATTATACCAATCAATATTATTTAATTCACTTATCGATTCCCATTTGAAATTTTTTAATGGTAGCTTTTCGCTTAAACTTTTTCCATATAAATTGTTAACATCAAAATGAGCTAAGTAAATGTCAGGTTTATTTTGATCATAATCATTACAATACTTGTTATTTGCTAATGAATGTCTTTTCATTGTATTACAAATACCACCTCTTATTCCTTTTTCTATAAACATATACATGTTGACATCTGTCATTAATTCTATTTCTACTTTTGTGTATTTTAAAGCTGCAGTCCATGCTAAACCAGGTATGCTATAAAAGTGAGTAGCCTCGAGTTCATATGTATTATATATAGTATTTCTAAATGTTTGAAAAATATCAGCTAGCAAACATGTATCTAGTAAGCAATATATTTTTTGATATTCGCCTAAAGATTTAATATTAAATAATGACCATACATTTTTAGCAAATGAATAATCTTCTATACTAATAGATTTATCAGTTAAAGAGGAATAAAATGCTTCAATAGGTGGTAATTTTTTATCATTAAATTTGTCCCATGAATCCATGTATTCGTATGGGAATACACCTTTTTTAAAAAGAATATCTATATTTTCATTATTTTTAAAATACTTTTTAAATACTTTTGTTGTTATTTCAAATTTCCCATTTGAATTTTTTAAGTTATTAACTAATTTATCCAAACTTTCGCTTAAGAATTGATATGAATCTAATACTTGTATGTTATCAATACTAAAAGATATAAATTTTTCAATACTTTGTGGTATTATACTACATTTTTTGAAATATTTTGAATTTAGACTCGAAATTATAAAATGCGAGTCATAATTTTTTAAATTATGTAAAAATAAAGGAATTTTTTTTGGTACTTGATAACGTAAATTACATAAATTATGCGCAGCACCTCTATATAAACCAGTTAAGTGATCATGGTCGTAAACTTTATCATTATTTAATAATTTTTTACATAAGTGACAAACAATTGATTTTTTATGCTCTTTATATTGTGATTCACTCATTATCATGTTATTTGTGTTGCATAAATCACCACTTATTCTTGAATAAATTAAATATAATGTATCAATAAAATGTTTTAAACAATTAGGTCCACGATAAGATTTATTATAAAAAATATCATTATTATTTTTAATTACAATTATCGAATATCCAGATGCAATATGTTTATGAGTTTGAAATGTTTTAGTATTAATTTGCTGTTTGTCTTTTATTAATAAAGATTCAAAATCTGCAAACATTACATATGGTGTTTTATACATATATTCAATTTTTTCAAATTTCATTATATTATTATTAGGCATTGATATTTTTGTTGCATTGAAATGTTGACAACTCTTTTTATGTTCTTTCAATGACATTTTATTGCGATAACCTGTCATACAGTTTTCACAAAAATGATGACAACTAGAGCTATAACTACCACATACAGCATTGAAATTTTTTATTAAATAATAATGGTTTCTATAAAATAATATTTTTATTGTATGTTTAGAAGATATTTTAGATATATATAAAGGTACTATTGAAAAATCATTAACTATTTTTTCATATCCGTAAATATTTATTCTTATATTTAGATGTTGATTATTAGTTTCAAAAATCAAGTGGAAATTCAATATTGTTTAAATTTATATATTTTTTAAAAGGTAAAATTTGTGTTAATTGCTCAATTCTATGACGTTTTTTATCGTTGTATTTATAATAATTATTTGCAATATAAGCAAGTACGCAATATAAAAAACATTTATTATCATTTGATTTAATTGAAATTATTGCGTGTTTATTTAGTAACTGTTTTGGTAAAATATTATTAACACAGCCACCTCTAATTGGTTTATAATTTGCTATTCTTAAATCTATTCTGTCAATTTCACTAATAGTCCACCCTGAGCCAACAGCTTCAAAGTTTGAAATTTTATTATCCATAAAATTGACAACATTATTTATTAAATATTTAAAATTTGAGTATTTATTTATAATAAAATTATCACTTATAAAGTATGATATTGTATAAATTTTAATTCCATTAACTTCTTTAAAAAATGTAGTTTGAATACAAAGTTGAACTTTAATAGAAGTTAGAGATTTTAATATGAATATTAATAATTCTTTTATATCTTTGAAATAATAGATGAAAAAATCAGCAGCTGTTTTGAAATCTTTATCTGGAAACAACTCGTATTGTAGTAAAAAATTTTTAAATGCATGTTTACTTAAATGAAATTTAGATTCTAATGGTAATGTAGGCATTTTAAATTTGCCAAGACCAATTTGTTGATTTTCTGTAATTTTGTGTTTAATAAATGTTGATAAATTATTAAAAATTTTTTTACAATAATAACATATAACAGGAAACATTATATTTAAACATGATGAATAATGCGTTCTAAGCTGTTGAGAAGTTTGAAATTTTATTAAACAATAATCACACTGATTATTAATAATTTTATTATTATGATTTTTTCTCAAATGTTGTATATATAATCGATGACAGACAAATTCAAGTCCACATATTTCACAGATAGGTTTCTGATTAAATATAGGATCCATGTTATCTAGAGAAAATGAATAAAATGAATGTTTTAATTGTTTTACATACTATAAATATATTATTATTATTTATATGTTTATTTAACATAACTACAACAAATGATTCCAAAAGATTAATTGATTATGATTTAAAAAATCAATTTGATAACTGTTATTTAACTGTTCATAATTTTGTGTCATTTAACACAAGTTTAAAAATAAATAAAACTGATATTATAATGGATATTAATAAATACAAAAATAATTTTAATACATATGTATCATATTATTCGAAACCGTATTTAATTCAAATGATAAAAAATTCAACTAAAAATTGTTTATGTTGTGAATAAATAACACAATTAAAATGCAAAAAAATATTTATTTAATTATTAAATAAAAACAAAATTACATTAATTTAAAAAAAAATTTAATTAAAATTAATAAAACAAATAAAAATTTAAAATTTTCATTATTAGAACCCATAACCGTAAATATTTATTTTTATATAATAAATTTAAGAGGGAGTAAATGCAGCATGATTCTTATCTGCTAGTGTTAAAACATTTATGTCATCATCAGATATGACAAAACTGTAATCTCTATCATTTCCAAACGCCATATTGAAATCTTCAATAGTAAATTTCGGCAAAATTTTTAAGTAAATATCTTCAATTTTGATGCAATTTTTTAAGATGTATTCAATATATCTATCTATAAAATACCAATCATTATCAATAATTTGTATTTTATTTACAGATTTGTGAGCAATATCGTAAATAGCCCATATTTGAGTAATAACTCCTGGATAAAACATTAGGTTTATTGGGATAACTTTATGAATTTTGTTAGATAATCCAAGAATATATAAGACCAAATTAATAATGACAAAATTCATAGATAGCTGAAACGGCTCTTTAACTTTTTTCATTTCCTTTTTGTTACAAAATAATAAATGTTCCAAAACTTCTGTTGTTTTAATTGCATCGCTTTCACAGATAGGACATTTTAAACGCAAAATTCTACGTTTAATATATGGTACTGGAGCTACAAAATAAATTAAAAAAAAATAAATATATATATTTTAAAATATCAAATATCAAACAAACGACAATATTATTAATTTTTATATATATTATTAATTTAACATTAATTGTTTTATATATATTTTGTAAATCTATTTTATGTTTAAAGTCTATATACTAAATAAATTAAGTTAGTATTTATTATAATTTAAATTATAAATTAAATTCAAACTTTTCTTTATTATTATAGTTTTACGACTTTTCGGTCAATTGATAAATATATTAAAGTTAAAGATTAATTCGTTATTAATTATTAATATTAAAAAAATTTGTTAGTTTTAAAAAATAAACTAAAAAAGCTTTTATTATAAATAAAATATAGCTTTTAATTATAATATAAAGTAAAATTAAGATCTCTGAAAATATGTTTATTCAATGTAAAATAATCGGATATATGTTTTTTATCAATTATTTATTTTGTCATTTACTGTATTATATCGATATTTTTATTATATCAAATAGTTTTATATTGATTAATGTATGTCATTTTTTACATCCGTTTTTAAAATTTTATAAATACATAAAAACAAAAAATATTTCAGTTATTAAAAATTTCCGAAATAATAAATTAACATTTAATTTTTGAATCAATACTAAAAAACAAATTAATAATAAAATAAATAATCAACATTAACAAAAAAAAGTTTATTAGTTACTATTAACAATTAACTCTCTAATCAATAGATTATAATTATTATTATAAATATTAAATATTTTTTATGAAAATAAACTTTTTAAAAAAAAAATCTTATTTTTTTAATTATTTTGTGCCCAAAATTTTATTAAATTTGTTAGTTTGTTTATATTATATATATATATATATATATATATATATATAKATATATCAGAGTTGTCAATATGCGGAAAGTTAACAGATAAGTGTTAAATAAGACAACAGATTAGTTTGAAAATTTGCATACATTAAATAATAATGTTTTACAAACAATCAAAAAATAACTAGATGGGATATTTTATATTTTATAGATAAAAATAGTTTTATATTAATAATTAATGAAAAATAAATATTTTTGATATAATTAATGTTTCAATTTTATTATCAATAAATTTGCTAAAAATAAAATATTATTATAAATTTAGTTTTATATAAACAATATATGACTGTCATTTTAAAAATTTCTCAACTTATTGAACATAAAAGTAGTTTAAATAATAAAAGTTTGAGATTTTTAATAGAAAGTGATAAATTATAATAGTAATAATAATAACCATAATAATAATAGTAATTAAAATGAAATAATAATTGTTAATTTTTATTTTATAAAGTACATGAAAAATGTTTTTTCGTATTTACTACAAATGTAAATATTATTTTTCATTTTTCTCTTCTATTATATTTAGAGATTTTATTATATTGTTATTTTACTCTTAAAATATATCCTAATTGTCAATTAGCATTTTTGACTTATTCCTAAAAATATTGAAATTTTAAATTTTGATCAAAAATAACGTAAACTTGTGGTTTAAAAAAACGAAAAAACATGTTTCATGTACCTTATATTATATATTTTTCATTTCAATAAATTTTTTTATTTTATAATATTTTTAAAAAATGTATTTCTTAGTGTATTAAATAAATGAATGTTATTATAAATTTTGTTCCACATTTCGACATCTTTAATATATGTTTCTCAAAAATCTAAAAATTATAAATTTTTTAATAGATTTCAAAAAAATTTTACATATATATTTTTATTATATTTATAGTCGGATAGAAATTGAAAAATAAAACATTTATTAAATTTAATAACAAAAAAAAAATATTTATATGAAAGACAAACGATTTTAATATTTTTTTATTTACAAAAAAATTTAATATATATATCAAGATAACATTTTAAAATATTAATCTCCAAATTTTTGTCTGTATGGGTGAAACTTTTCATCAACAACCATATTTTAATTAAAATTTAAAAATTTATTGTTATATTTTCAATTTTTATTGAAATTATTTAAATATATATAAAAAACCTAAAATTTCTCAAAAGTTTAGACAAAATAATATGTATTGGTACTTCATTTTATTACCTATTATGTATATTGATTAATATTTTGATGTATAATACATATTAGGCAGCCATTCTAATTACTAATGATGAATATTTTAAATAAGTAAAAGAATTGCACAGCTATACATGTTGCGCGGGACATTCTAGTATTTTTTATTAATATTAACATTTATTTTTAGTCATGTATTTGAATAATAATTACTATGCTTATTTTATTACTTATTTACAGTAAATAAATAAAGCAATAACTTTATTCAAAAAAAATTTATTATATTTATCTAATGAAATGACAAACAATGTAAAATACATTTTATAATTTAACATTATTATTAATCATCAAAAAAATATATTCATTAATATTTTTAATGATTTAATGATTATTTTTTGCAAATATAATCTAGCTCATACATAGTATTAAATATAGTACTATACAGTGATTTAGCGTAATAATTAATTTTAATAGCAATATATAGCAAGTTATTTGCTTTTAAATATAATATCTAAATTGTATTTTAAAAAATAAAAATATTGTTTTTATTTTTAAGCACTAGATATCAGTGTAGTGCTTAAAAATTAGTAAAATATTTTCATATAGAGTTCAATCACACGGATAATGTTTAGTTTTAAAAAATCTTGTTTTTCAAGTTTAAAAAACTAAAAACTAGTTATAATGTTTCCATAGATTGAATAAAATAATTTTGTAAAAATAATTTAAAATATTTATATATATAAGGATATTGTAAAAATATGTGAAATAATATTAGTTATAATAATAGATTTTTCAATATATATTGTATATATTATAATTGATATAAAATATGAATATATTTAATAATAATAATAGTAAAAATAATAGTTAAAATAATATTTATAATAATATTAATAATAATAATGTATTTTATAAATATCCAAATAATAATTATATTTAAAAAATTATATTTTTTATTTGATAAACATAGATATACGACATAACATATTGTATTAAAAAAAGTTAATAAATTGCTTATTTATAAATTTTTATGCTATAATAAATAAATATATGATTTAAATAATAATATTGTTACACAAAAAATTTATATCTAATTTATAGCTATTAATGTATGTATATAATATTTTTTATATTTTTTCAATAAATATATATATTTATATATAGTGGGTAAGTGTTGTATATTTGTTTTATTGTTGTAATTTATAACTAAATACAGTAAATATTTATCATAAAAATCTAATTTATATATTTATATTTAAATTTGTTTTATTTATATATATGCATAAAACATATAATTTATTTGATTCATTATTATTATAATCCTATTATTTGAAAATTTTTATTATTATAATAAATGTAATGAAAGACGTGTAGAGAATGGATGATAAATTTTTTTTGCAAATACTATAATCACATTAAATAATATAATAATATAATAATTAGTTATATTTTTTTCAATAAAATATACTTTTAATGGAAAAGACAGTGTAATTAATTTGATAGATATTAACAAATTTTTGATACCAATCTCAATGGCTATAATTTTTTTGATTTTATTTTCTTAAATTATTTATAAAAATTTTAGAATAATATTTAGTTTAATTAGTATTTTAATTATTAAATAAAATACTAGTAATAAAATTGCAATAATAATATTAATAAAAATAATAATGAAAACAATAATCAAACAAAATAAATGCCAAAATATTTTTATTTTAAAATATAATATTAAAAAATTATATTTATATTTATGCAATATATATATATATATATAATATTGTTATAAAATAACAAAAAAAAAATTTAATATATTTTTAAAAAAATTACTAGTGTTGTAAAATTCCGTAAATTATATATAAAAATAAAATGAAAAACCATAAACCAAAAAAATAAATCAAAAAATATATCAAAAAATAAATCAAAAAATAAATCAAAAAAATAAATCAAAAAAATATATCAAAAAATATATCAAAAAATAAATCAAAAATATATTAAAAAATAAATCAAAAAATAAAAGTTAATAATGAATTTTTCAATTAAATTCAATCAAATATAATTAAATTTTATAATAAAATTTAATTATTTTTCAAATTTTTTAAGCTCTTTATTGGCCAATTTATAACAATTATCGCCATATTTTTTAGCCAAAAAGCCCAATACTTTAATTGCATGTTGTATTTTCCCGACTTCAAATCGATATGAATAAATAGGAATCAAATTGCCTGTAGTCGGATGACGTTTAAGTGAATAAAAAACAACTTTACCTCCATCAGTCAAAGCCTGGCCAAAGTAGTCTTAAAAAATTTAATTTTAAATATAAATTATTAATAAATAATACATATTAAACAATTTTAAATACATATAAATCAAACATTATACACTACCCGATCTGCATTTGTGTAGCAATTTTTCTCCTTGTTTTGCAGTAATTGTAGTGTCCACGATATCATAACCTTCATTGTCATCGATTTTAGTTTTTTTAGTAATTTTAGAAGTACTAGGTTTACTAGTACTAGCTTTTTGTCGTTTGTTTGTTTTAGGAATAATGAGTGATATCGGTTCCTCACCACTAACACTACCAGCACCAGAATCATCAGTATCCGATACCTCCAGAGCCTCCATATCCACGAATTCTTTTGCTTTTCCAGACATTGCAGCGTAATATACAAATACTGTAAATTAAACTTAGAAAACAAAGTTTTTAATACAAATAATGTATTGAATGAATTTAGAGAAAATGCTTTCGCTTTTTATATGATTTCTCTCTAATATAATTCTATATAAAATGAAATTATGTCAAAAGTACACTATTTTGATTATTATTTCCTTAATGTATTTTTAAAATAGATTTTTATACATAAAATTTACAACCTTAGTTATAAAAAAAATTATTTATTACTATTAACATTTATTTTTATACAAAAATTTTTTAAAAATATCACAACTCTATTAAAATTTATTATGTAATGTAATAAAAATTTATTTATATATGCAACAATATGATGTAATTTATGATTTAATACACATCTTATATGTATTATTTGATAATAAATTTTAAGTATATCAAATTTAAAATTTTATTTTTAAATATATATTTTAATATTTTAATTATTTATTACTAAAAAATTGGAGCAAAAGTTTATACTGTAAAATAAAAATATACATTTATTTTTAAAATTCATTTATTAATTTTTGTTATAATGGATAAGACATTATATTTGCATAATGAGAGAGAATATGTATGCAAAATATGCAAACATACTACAGTATCAATGAATTTAATTATAAAACATTTAAAAATTAATCACGATTCAATTGTGGGGACATTTTTTCACCTAAATGGTACAATTAGACCATACATTAATATCTATCAACCATCTCAATATAAATAGGTAAGTGTAAAATTTTTTATTAGTATATTTAACTTTTTTATTTATAAAATCTCGATATATATATTTATCTAATTTAGTTATTAAAAAATTGATTAATTTGGCGTATCCCCAGCATGAAATTACAACATATATTCAATATATACAGTATATATCAATAATCCTATTGGTAATCAAAATATAAATAAATGATAATATGATTTAAAAAACTATATATATATATTATTATTATTAGGTATATATTTGCATTTTAATAAATTATTAATTTTATTATATTATTATTATTAATACTGTACTTTATATATATATATGATATAAATATCATATATTTTATATTATTAAGACAAAAATATAAAGATTATTATGTATTATATATATATATATATATATATATATTCACTATAATTCCCAAATGGTATTTATATTTGTTTTAAATGTAAAAATTGTTTTTTTTACTATCTCTCTCTCTCTCTCTCTATAGTTTGCAAAATTTTTTAAAATAATTTAAAACTTATTTTTAAAAGTTAAAAAGCGTATAAAAATGTATGTCATCTCTAATGTCACAGATATATAGAGCATATATTATATATACTGTATATATATATATATAGTGTATATATAATATATATAATATTTTTTTCCAGTATATTATATATATATATACTGTACAGTAGTTATATATTGATGTATATTATATTTTGGTTGTCATCCAACATCAAACAAATAACCAAAAAAAATAAATAAAAAATTTCCATAAAGTTTTTTAAACTTTAAAGCAAAAAAATATATATATATAATATATATATATATACTATAAAACTAGTATAATGTATACTAGTTTTACAGTGATTTTAAACATATATAATTAATGTGATTTTAATACACACACACACACACACACACATTAAATTGTTACAACTAATTATAACAACAAATAAACAACTATTTTTTTTGTTGTTAAATTATCAGGCAATTTAAAATCACTTTTAGTTTTGTGTGTGTGTGTGTGTGTGTGTGTGTGTGTGTGTGTGTGTGTGTGTGTGTGTGTGTGTGTGTGTGTGTGTGTGTGTGTGTGTGTGTGTGTGTGTGTGTGTGCATCTATGTGTGTGTATGCTTCTATGTGTGTGTGTGTGTGTGTGTGTGTGTTAGTGTGTAAGTGTGTCTATAAAATTTAAACAGTAGTTATATTATTATAACTTAAATATACATTATATACTGTATTTATTTAAAATATATTATACAGAGACAACTGTTTAACAAAACTATTATTATTAGTATTATTATTGTCTAACAAACATAATATTTTAAATTTAAATTTTAAATAAAAATAATATAGTATTTAAAGTACAGTAAATAAAATACTTAATAGACATACATTACTTAACAACTTAATTTAGGAGATTATTATCATATTATTTATAAAACATATGTGTAGTTATATGTTATCATTATAAGTTTGTTTGTTACACTATTACTGAATATATACTGTATAATTATATTAATGTTTATTTATATCATATTTTTTTGTGTGTGTTGGGGTGTTATATATTTTGAGATTAATTTTTAAAAAAAATTGTTTTTATCTAAACTAAACACAAACATTATATAAATAAATACTAATTACTATAATTATTACTAACAATTAATATAAATAACTATAAATATATTATAGTTTATAAGTTTATACTATTATATGAATAATATTGACAAATAATAATAATATATTTTTAAACGTTATTTTATAGTACACTATATATATATATTCAATATATAATATATTATCAATTTTATAGTATTTTATTATAATATGATTCACCAGAATATTATAGATAAACATTTATTTTTAAAGCCATAATAATATAATATATATATATACTATATAATAATATATATATATACTATATAATAATATATATATATACTATATAATAATATATATATATACTATATAATAATAATATATATATATATATAAAAGTTATATATATTTAGTCGCACCGGGAGGTGATGTCCTCTTTAAGAAATCCATTATATTAAACATATAATAATAAATAACATATAAAAAATATAGACATCAATATTATCATTATTAAAAAAAATTATGTGTGTGTGTATATATGTATGTATGTGTTTGTATGTATGTGTTTGTATGTATGTATGTATGTATGTGTGTATGTGTATGTATGTGTTTTTATGTATGTATGTATGTATGTATGTATGTATGTATGTATGTATGTATGTATGTATGTATGTATGTATGTATGTATGTATGTATGTATGTATGTATGTGTATGTATGTGTGCTTATGTATGTATGTATATATGTGTATGTATGTATGTGTGTATGACTAATATATATTTATCATAGATATATCATAGTTGTTAAAACATATATATATAAAATAAATATTAAAAAATATGATTACTGTAAAAGTGATGTTTTTATTTCAAACTGTTTGTAAAATTTATTATTTTCAATAACACTCATAAATAGAGAGAAAGAAAGAGAGAGAGAGAGAGAGAGAGAGAGAGAGAGAGAGAGAGAGAGAGAGAAACATAAAACATATAAAATATTTTTTATTTATATTATATTATTCACACATAATATATTTTATTAAAATATATATATTTGTAATTTATATAAAAATATAATTGCATACAAATTCAATTTATTATTATTAAATAATAATAATAATAATAATAATAATAATAACAATTTATTTAGTAAAATGATTGCACAACTAATCTTGAAAAACACATATACAGTATATTACCTGTCATTATCAGTGCCAATGTGTTGACACAATATATATATATAAATATAAATTATATGTATATATATATATACACAGTATATACTGTATATATAAAATATATTTTTCAATTAAGTTTGGTTTTTTTTATAATTATCATTTAGATTTATTTTATTATTATTATTATTATTATTTTTAATTAATTAATTATATCAACCAAATTATTTTTATTTTAATTGTTGATATTATTATTATTATTATTAGTTTTTAGAAATTAACAGAAAATAACAGTTTTTTTATTATATTTTTATTTTGTATTGTATTATATTTAAAGTTCAACTATACTTCAAAAAATATATTTAATTAAATATTTAAAAGTTTTAATTTTATTTTTTTTATCAATCATTAAATTATACTTTACTTTAATAGACACACAAACACATACTTAACAATTAATATTAAATTTCTATTTATTTATTTTTTTAAATATATTAAAGTATTATCTTTTTTTTGCAAATTTATTTTCCTCTAAGTATTAAAAAATTTAATTATGAAAAAAATAAAATTATTTAAACACTTATTTTTCTGAAATTTTTTTAAGAAAACAAATTTATTAATTCAATATTAATTAATTAATTATAAAGTTTGTATAATATATAATGATTTAAATATTTAATTAAATATTTAAAGTATATTTAAACTTAAAATACAATACAATATATATAAAAACTGTTAATTGTGTTAATTTCTAAAAAAAACTAATACAATATAAATAATTTTTGTTGTTGTTGTAAATTAAATCTAAAAAATTATTAAAAACAAAAAAAATAACATAAAAATTTTTAGCATATACTAAAAATATATTTTATTTATTTACACTATACCTTATATGATTTGCAAATAACTTAATGTAATTTAAGCTTTATTTACATACAGTATATATTTTTAAAAATATATTAGTTTAAAATATTATTATTTTAAACTTCATTAAAATTTTAAGCTATTTTTAAAACACACAAAAATTTTTATAATTAGTAATATAATTTTAAAAAACATATTATAAGTGTAATTTTAATGATGATATTTAATCTCATCTATTTTTAGTTATACTGTATATACAATATATATATATTTATTTGTGTATTAATTATTTTTAATTAATATTATTAGACACGAAATTTTTGCTTTAATTTTGTTGACATTTATAAATATAGTGTTTAATTAATATTAAATATTATAAGTTATTATTATAATCTCAATTATTTATTTAATTATTTATTTATTTTTTTTTGTATAAAAAATCTGTCGTCTAATATTTCAATAATTAATTTAATGGTATTTTTTTATTATATGAAAAAAGACAACAACAAATAAATAATTGTTTAAAAAATAAATAAATTTTATTTTTTTGTTGTTGAAATTATCTCATATTAATGATAGGCTATCAAATTATATGTTATATATATATATAATAAACTAAATAATAATCTCATTTATAGTAATATAAAAGTTATATATATATATATTGTTGAGTATATACTGTATATTATATCACTATTAATAGCATAATAATAATAATAATAATATCATATAATAATCATTATGTTAAATTAGAAAATCATTTAAGCTAGATAAAATAAACTTAACAACAATAATAATAAATATTTATCATCAAACAAAAAATAAAATAATATTAATTTTATTTATCATCGACTAATTTATTGTTTATAATAAATTATAAATTATTTAGTAAACAATTTAAAAATAATTAATTAATTAAATATAAATTTATTTATTTATTTTAAATATATAAAATTAATTTGTTTAAACTAAACTAAATAGTTTTCATATTATTTATTTTTTGACATTTGCTATTTAATCATGGTAAACATTTATATATATATATATTTATATAACCATGGGCAATTTTTATAATGGATAATAATGCTTGATTACACACACACACACACACACACACACACATTGTTTTATTATATTTTTTCAATTATAATGTAATTTCAATAACACAAAAAATAATTTAAATTATTCAACTATATATATATATATATATATATATATATATATATATATATATATATATATATATATATATATATATATATATATATATATATATATATATATATATATATATATATATTATTTTTAAAGTTAGTAAACCTTGCAAAAATTTTTAATTAAAACTTTTTGTTTATTTGTTTGTTTATCAATTTTATGATAATTTCAATTTCACTTTAAAAATGTTTGTGTTTAAGTTTGTAACAAATAGTAAAAACAATAGCATTTTTATTTAAAAAAGGTTAAAAAATAATTTAAATTGTTATTTTTAAAATATATATTTTTTAAATAATAATTTTTGTATAATTTGTTAAAACTATTGTTTGTATGAAAGCAATTGATATGATATTTTTAATATGTAATTGTATTTATATATATATATATAGATATAATAGTTATAATAATAATAATAATTTAATACTGTATGTAATACTATATATACACTCACATGTGTTACTAAAAATTTATTCAAAAAATATATAATAGTATTCAATATTATATATAATTTATTTATTTATTTAATTCATTCAAGGATTAACACAGTTTACTGTATATATATATATATATATATATATATATATAATATAAAACTATTTAATGCAATATAATATCAAAATTTATTTATTCAATATAATAAAATAAAATGATCCACACTATGAAAAACGATAGATATTTTATTTATATATATATATATATACTGTATATATTCAATATTTTGTGAAAAGAGTTTCTCTATTACACACACACACTCACACACACACACACACACACACACACACACACACACACATACATACATACACACACACACACACACACATACATACACACACATACATACACACACACATACATACACATTATAACTTCAATACTAAAAGAGCTTATAAATAATAATATTTATCTATTATATGTATAGTACTGTATATAAATATATATATATAAATATAAATATTTGTGTGTATTTCATATATAAATAGTATATAAGTATAGAAACGACTCCTCAATATTTATATATCAAATTAAATTTGTATAATATATATACAGTATATATATATATATATAATAAACATATTTGTAACACATTTTTTATACATACAATTCAGCAAAAAAAATACATATATATAAATAGGAGGAAAATTTCAGCCAAAATAAAATTTCATATAAATTTTGAATTTTTTCTTCCAGAAAATTTCTATTTAATAATAATAATAATAATAAATAAAATAAATAAATCCAGATTTATATATTTTTTATATGTATATAAAAATCGCCATGTTAAGTTTATTTGTTTTTTATTTTTTTAGTTTTTTTTATATTTGTTTTTTTTCATATGCTTTTTTTATATTATAATATTTATCATATTATTGTATTTGTATTATTATTTTTGACAAAATCAATAAATTTTGTTTGTCATAAATATTTTGTTGTTTTTGTTATATTGTTTGTCATGTATTGTCTATAAATACAATATATTACACTGAACAGCATAAGTAAAAGAAAATTTGTAATTTATAAATAATAATTAATTTATAGAGTAATTAAAACTAAAATAGTATGATAATTGCAATGTTTAAGTAAGTAAGAGTAAATCATATAGTAATTAAAGAAAAAAATTATTAATTAGTTAATAAATTATCAATTTAATATCATTTATCGATTTATCACAAAATAGCGGATTTTATAACAATTAGTAAATCATTGTTTAGTAATCATTATTGAGTTTCAATATCTTGTTGGGCCTCCCTTTGCATGAATTACTGCTTGTAATCTTCGGGGAACCGATTTAACCAAATGTTTGCAATAATCTTGAGGTATTTGATCCCAAGTTTTCCTCAATGCTTCTAAAAATCGGGTTTTTGAGGTTCGGGCGGTAATCGGGACATTACGGTCGAGATATTCCCAAGCATTTTCTATCACATTGAGATCGGGTGATTGTGGTGACCATTTAATAACAGTTATATCATTGTCCGCAAAGTAATACCGTAATGCCGGCGCTGTATGTATCCGAGCGAGATCTTGTTGGAAGTGATACCGGTCCCCAATTCCAACCAAATCAGCACTATATTGAAGA
The DNA here is from genome assembly GCF_028296485.1 of Oppia nitens. NCBI lineage: Eukaryota > Metazoa > Arthropoda > Arachnida > Sarcoptiformes > Oppiidae > Oppia > Oppia nitens. The sequence goes on along the minus strand of NW_026533219.1, from coordinate 404,164 downwards.
TTATCAATAAGTAAATCCCTGTACTGAAATTGGTCCATATTCCCTTTAACTTCAACAATTGCACCGGTACCATTATAGGACATACAACCCCATACCATCACTGAACCGCCGCCGAACTTCATTGTTGGTCTAATGTATTTTAATCGATATCTCTGTCCAATAGGTCGATAAACAACTAAACGTTTTTTTGATGATAATAATTCAAATTTCTTTTCATCTGACCATATAATACGTTTCCAGTACCACATCGGGTAGTTTATCCGCTCTCTGGCCAGTGCTAATCGGCGTCTCTTATTTACCGGTGATATGTATGGCTTTTTTACCGGAACTCTTGCCATTAAACCGCGATTTCGAGCTCTTCTTCTAATTGTATCGACAGACACATTCAATTGAAGATTAGATAACACAGTTCTGGGCGTTCGGTACGGATCTTCATTGAATTGGCGGACAATGTTTCGGTCATCGACTTTAGATGTTATGCGAGGCCGTCCACTCTTTGGCTTATTTTCAGTAGATTTGGTGCATTGATATCGTCTGATAGTGTTATATACAATCGATGGATATGTATCAAAGTCTTGAGCTATAGTTTGAAGAGTTTGGCCATTTTGTCTTCTTGTTATCATCACTTCTCTGGCCTCGGGAGTGAAATATTGGTGAAACCTTCTTCTTGGCCTAATATCATGAAAACAATTAATTTTTTAAATTTTTATTTCAATTAAAATTATAGTTAAATAACTTACTTTTTATCTTTATTTGGTTTTATTGATGATTTGTAACCCATTGTTGAGATATTGATTGTTGTTTGATTAGTGACCAAAAACCGATAAAATTGTTTAAATGATTATCAAGTGATTACACGCGTGTTTATCACCCGATTTTGAAAAACTTTTTTTTGATTTAAAGATACAGTTTATACTAATAATTTGTGTTTAAACAGAGCAGCCATCTATTGATATTAAAATTTTTATACTAAAAATACTAGTAATTTTAAAATTTTCTTTTACTTATGCTGTTCAGTGTATAAATATATATATATATTCATAAATTGAATAATATATATATATATATATATATATATATATATATAAACTTTGAAATACAGTATTTATTTTTGATTATTTTTTTTCAATACATTTTCTTATAAAAATTATTATTATTACTATAATATATCACTAAAAAAAAATAATAGAATTAATAGTTTATAATATATTTACATTAATTTATTTTTTAGTAAAAAAAATAATTACTAATATATTTTGAAAAATAAATATTGTTAGTTAAAAAACTTTAATCAAAGTTTAATAGCTAAAAAAACTAAATTTTAATTATTATTACTTATATAATTTTAATCAATGCACCTGGTGCATTTTAGACATTTTCTATAGTAAATAGATAATGCTCATCAATATTATTGTATCAATATATAATATATTGTTTTATTATTTATATAAATTAGTAAATAGTTTAGTTTATATTGTGTGTGTATGTATGTGTGTGTGTGTGTGTGTGTGTGTGTGTGTAAGTGAGTGTATGTGTGTGTATGTGTGTGTATGTGTGTGTATGTGTTTGTATGTGTTTGTATGTGTTTGTATGTGTATGTGTGTGTGTATATGTATATGTATGTGCGTATATGTATATGTATGTGTGTATATGTATGTATGTATGTATGTATGTATGTATGTATGTATGTATGTATGTATGTATGTATGTATGTATGTATGTATGTGTGTGTGTGTGTGTGTGTGTGTAATAAAATAGGGGACAGTAGTAGTAGTAGTAGTAGTAGTAGTATTAGTAATAGTAATACTAGTATTACTGACAGGAATTTTTTTTTGTTGTTGAAAAACAAGAGAGGAATTCAATTTCGATACTTTATATATATATATATTATTTGTTAAGAAAATTAAGCCATAAATAATGGTCAAAACAAAAATTTGTTGCAAACATTTTTACTGGTATTTTATAATATACAGTATATTAGTTTGTTGTTGTTGTTTTAGTTGTCATTATTTTTTTTATCACTGCAATAGTATAATAAACTACAGTATATCTTAAATAATCAACTTTTTTATTATTAGTTTAATTTAAAAACTTTCAATTTTAGCTTAAAATCTATAATTATAATAAAACTATATTTTAGGTAAATTACTAGAAATATCAATATATACAGTTTATTTATATACAGTTTATATATAAACTTAATTTATTACTATTTATTATTATTATGTTAATTTGTTTTTGATAACCTTAACAATTAAAATAAAAACACATTTTATCTATATTATAATTTATATATTAGTAATAACTAAGTTATTCATAAATTAATTATACATATTTAATAATTAATTAGTGATTATTAGTAAAAATATATATAAATAATATATATTATTGAGTTTTAAAATATAAAATACAGTATACAATATATGATTTTAGAAATTAATTTAAAATAATAATAATGTTTTTATTTTTAATTAATTATTATCTTTTTTAGAAAGTTTCAATTTATTATATTATATATATATTTTTTTAAATAATTATAAAAATAGTATATCAATAGTACAATATATAATAGATACTGTATATAATTTATATATTAATATAATAGTAGTCTATTATAACTACTAGTTTTACAGTACATATATATATATATATAACTACACAAGTATTTGTAGTGATTTTATTTTATTTTATTGAAGATTATTATTATTATTATTTCAATGTCTATCTATATATTTGTGTGTATTTTTTGTACAAAATAACTTTATTTACAATATTTTTTGTTTCTAAGAAAATAACAATATTTTTCATTTTAAAAAAAATATATTTTTAAAACATTTTATTTTTAAATACTACTATATTTTTTTAAAATAAATACATTATATTATAGTACATAAAAATTTGTTTGAAACTATTTGTGCGAAACTAATAATAAATTATTTTTTTTGTGGTTAAAATTTTTTTATTATTCAAGAAAATTTTTTTTATGTATAAATATCACAATTTATCAAATTATTTAATTAAATATATTATATAATATAATAATAATATTATAAAATAATATTATATATATTGATTGATAGATAGATTGTAGATAATAACAAAAATAAATTAGTTTAAAAATAAATATATATATATATATATATATATATATATAATTACTACAGTATATTGAAAACTAATTAAATAAATTTTTTTGTTGTTAAAAAAATAACAACATTTTAAAAATGTTTATTTTTTAAATAGTTTTTATGTCAAAAAAATTTTTTTTAGTGATTTTAATTTATTTCTAACATTAACACACTTAATTTATTATTATTTTTTTAAAAATAATAATAGTAAAATTATAAAATATAATCTATCAACAACAACAACAACAACAAAAATAATAGTATATTATAATTTATTTTATAATTTATTTATTTTTTTTGTGTTATCATTAATGTTAAGATAAAATAAAAACATGTGTCAACAACAACATTAAAACACTAAAAATATAGTAATAATAATAATAATCACACCATTTATATGCTATGTTTATATGCTATTTATTATTATACTGTATGGGGGTATATATATACTGTATATATATATATATATATATATATATATATATATATATACTGTATATATGTTATCTACTGTACCACTAATGCCATAAAATAAAAAGTTTGATAGAAATACTGTATACACATAACAACAACACAAAAAAACTAACATAAATATCTTATTCAATACATTATATAATATATATATATATATTGATATATATATAGCTTATATATATACAGTATATTTTTTTATCATTCATTTATATACCGGTATATATATAGGGTATTATATTAAGTATTTATAATACTTTACTGTATTATTGTATAACATTTTATAATATAGAATATTATTACTGTACTATATATGTAATATATATACATATAGTATATATATATCTCTCTCGTGGGTAATATACCTAAAGTTGTTAGCAATTGAATGCAATTGACATTATTAATCAAAAATTTATTTGATAGCTGATTGTGTGTGTGTGTGTATGTATGTGTGTGTATGTATGTGTGTATGTGTGTGTATATGTGTGTGTATGTGTGTATGTATTTGTGTGTGTCTGTATGTGTGTGTATGTGTATGTATGTGTATATATGTGTATGTATGTGT
>NW_026533219.1:377500-395000 GCF_028296485.1 Oppia nitens | reverse complement strand
ATATATAATTTATATATATATATAATTTATATATATATATAATTTATATATATATATAATTTATATAAGTTATATACAATAGTAGTAGTGATGATAATCATAATAATTAAGAAACCATTAAATTATTATTATTTATATAAAAACATTTGTCTTAATAATTATATATATATAAAGTATTAATACTATACAACAACAACATCAACAAATTGCATCATTAAAACATTGACTAATAATAAATAAAAACTAACAAATTATAACAAATAATAATACAATAGTGAAAATAAACTATATATATATATATATATATATATATAAAGAAAGTTTGTTTAGAGAGAGAGAGAGAGAGAGAGAGAGAGAGAGAGAGAAAGAGAGAAAGAGAGAAAGAAAGAGAGAGAGAGAGAGAGAGAGAAGTAATTCAATAAAAACTTCAATTTCTCTCAATTTTCTGGATGTCTAGTCATTTATGTTATATATACTGTATATATATATATATATATATATATATATATATATATATACAATATACCGTATAATTATATATAACTTTTATCTAATCTTTTATTTAGTTTTTTTTATAGGTTTTTAGTTTTGTAATGACATCTCTGGTATTATTATTATTGTTGTATTTTTTTGTTTGTTTGATTTGAATCGCAATATTATACTTATCTATATTATACAGTATATACACTGTATTATAGCTATTGTTGTTGTGTTGCTGTTGCTGATGATGATGGCATCACTTATGCAATGATAAACAACAATAATATACTGTAATTTTGATATACAGTATATATATATATATATATATGTGAAACTATCGGTGAAAATGTATCGCAAAAAATAAGCGAAAATAAATAAATAAATAAATAATAAGAAAATCTTTTGACAATTTTTTTTTCGTTACATTTGTATAAATCTAGCGATAAATTTGTGTATATTTACTGTATATATATATATATATATATATATATCAACATATATATATATATATATAGATAAAGTCTCTCAATATTTGACTTATCATTGATTTGTTAGAGTTGTTATAAGTCCAGTAAAAAAATTTTTTATAGAAAAAAAATTAATTATTTTTTATATATATTATATCTATATATATATATAAATAGTTTAGTATTTTATCTATAATTACATAAATAAATATTTGATATTAATGTTATGTCAATATCTACTATTTATATATATATATATATATATATATATATGTGTATTTTGATGTATAATATAATATTTATAATTAATTTTTATTTTCAATCATATATTGAAAAATTATTGAAGGATTAAGTAAATATTGAAATTTATTTTACATTTTCATTTTATTTTCAATTAATTACTTAATAGTTAATTAGCTATATTTAAAAACAAAATTTTGTTTTGTTTTATCATTAAATTAAATTTTATTTTAATCTAAATTAATTTTTATATAAATATTTAATATTCAAAAGTAATTTGTATCCAGAATTTGTCATAAAAAAATAAAAATTGTTTCAAATAATCAATCAATCAATAAAATAAAAGTTTATTACAACAACTCTACTATTTTTTTATCTGTCAAATTCATATGTAATATAATATATATAGTAATGTCTAACAGTATGTGATATCCGATATATATATATATTGGATATATATATATATATTGGATATATATATATCAACAACAAAAAAAAAACTAAACAACAATAACAAACAAAAATACTGTATTTATAAGCCTAAAGGCTATTCAATATACGATATATATATATACAGTATATATATATATATATATATATACTATATATTCAATAAAAACTAAAAAAAGTTGACGACAACTCGTTAAGACTACTATTCAATAACTTTGTAGACATAAAATGTAATATCATTTTCAAAACAAACAAATAGACAAAATGATAGGCGTTTTTCAAGTGACAGACAAAGAGAGAGAGAGAGACAGAGAGACAGAGAGAGAGAGAGAGACAGAGAGAGAGAAAGAGAGAGAGAGAAAGAGAGAGAGAGAAAGAGAGAGAACGAGAGAGAGAGAAAGAGAGAGAGAGAGAGAGAGAGAGAGAAGAGAGAGAGAGATATATATATATATAATAACAACAAATAGAAAGTAGAAAAAACAGATGAAATAAAATTATCTTTTTATTTGTTTAGAGTCTATATATAATAAATATATCTATCAATTGACTTATTTTATTACATGTTATATCGTTGTTGTTGTTGTTGTTATAGATAAAAACAAATAGATATTTATTTGCTATTGAAATAAAAAAAAACAAACATAAATTTTTTTTATACAATTAATTAATGTCTAAATTTCTCCCTAATATATATAAATGTTAGCTTAAATGATATTTTATTATTATTATTATTATTATTATTATTATTAGTGGTTTTGATATTAATAAAAATATTTTTAAAAAAAAGTTTATAAAGTACTGTATGTTTATATATAGTAATTTAGGATCAAATGTTTATAAAATAGTAATAACTTTTTTTTAAATATTAAATAATTAAGTGTTAGTAATAATAATATTATCATAAAAATTGATTTATTTTTTTATAATTTTTTATAATTAAAAATATATATATATAAATTGCAAATATATTAATAATTTTTAGTATATTATATTATTTTATCTATTATTTTACAACAAATTAATATACATTATAAATAATATTGTTTTAAATACCTATTTAAAAAAATTCCGTAAAGTTTCCATTGAAATTCCCGGGGATTCCTTATATAATAATAATTTTTTCCCCAATAGTAACAAACCTATTGACACCTATTGACAAATTGATGCAAAAAAAACAATTGAAACAAAAAATTTTTATTTTTCACATTACTATTAGATTTAAATATTATTATTAAAACTAATTATTATTATTATTATTAAAAAACTAATTTTAAAATAATCACAATTATTACTTTACTTTAATAAAAAAAAATTAGTAATAATTTCATATTAAAATTAAATAATAAAAACACTTGCAAATAACACCTAGTTAATTATTATAAAAAATAACATTATAATTTTAAACTTGATAAATTTTTACACATAAATTATTAGTAATTTTTAATTATATCATTTTTATTCATAGTTCACTACAGTATATATATTAATATATATATATATATAATTTAATATTAATAAAATAATTATATATTATAAATAAAATATTAAACTATAGTATAATTAATTATTTAATTAAAATATTTATCTATAATAAAAATTATGTTATTTACTAAATAATATAATAATACTAATAATAATAACAAAAATATTGTCAAATATTTATCAAATAATATAATAATAATAATAATAATAATAATAACAAAAATATTGTCAAATATTTATCAACAACAACAAAATACTTATTAAATAACATTTTTATTTTAAAATAACTTAATTATATTAAAATAACTATAATATATTATTTTTCACACACAAAGTTTAGATTAATTAGTTAAATATTTTTGTTTTTTTTAGTAAACAAATATTTTTATGCTAATTAATGATAATAATAATAATCAATTAATTAATTAATAATAAATATTTACTAAAAATTTGTTTAAGCTTTTCATTCTCTCTCTCTCTCTCTCTCTCTCTCTCTCTCTTGATTTGTTTGCTTTTCTATTATTATTATTATTATTATTAAAATAAATTTTAATCATTAAATTATTTATTTATAAAATCATTTTATATACAAAAACAACATAAACATACAAAAATGTTTTGTATGTTTTTAATCAATTAGATTTTAGTTAAACAAAAAATAATAAAATAAATTTTTAGTAAATAAATTCCTAATATTAAAACAACATTGAAAAATTAGCAATTTTCATATATATATATATATATATATATATATATAATATATACTAATATATAAATATATATATATATATATATGATGATTACATTGTATGTTTGCATAAGCTGATTTAAATATTTAATAAATAAGGATGTCATATAATATATATATATATTGTGAATTTTTTTTTTTAAAAAAACCTAAATTAGATGTTTAAAATTTATTTTTAAAAATAAAAACTAACTAAGCATGCTAATCTTATTTTATTCAATGAAAAAAAAATAAATACCTATAACACTCATGTTATTTTTTTACATGTATTTTTTTTATAAAAATAACAATTGATAATATATTAAAATTATATAAAAATATTAATATATATATATATAGTTTAGATAAAATATATATAAATAAATACTACTAATTATTATTTTTAAAAAACAACAATTATTATTATTATTGTATCTATTGATTAGTAAATCTAGTGATAATAATAAAAAATAATATTAATAATAATTAGTAGGTTTTTTATCTAAATAATAATTATTAGTATTTTTTATTTACTATATCAATATATTTATTTATTTATATATATATATATATATATATATATTAATTAATATATCTATAGAAACACCTAATTAGGCATTTAATTTATTAGTAATTATTAAACAGTATATTATTATTATTATTATTAGTATTATTATTAAACTCTAATTATTAGTATAAAATATATTCAAACAAATAGATTGAACATTAATTAAAGTGCTTAAAGGCTTATATATATATATATAAATTTATAGTTCATTACTATAATACTGTACTTTACTTTAGTAGTAGTAGTAGTAGTAGTAGTTGTAGTAAACAGAGATTGAAAAATTGCATTCAATTATATATATATAACACAATAGAGTATATAATATTAGGAATATATATATATATAATATGTATATATACTTAAGTTTATACTTCCAGTTATAAAATCCAAAAAATGCATGACTTGTTTTTAAAAAACATTTTGTTTTATTTTATTTTATTATATTATATACGATTATATACAGTATATATATATATATATATATATATTGCTGTATATATTTGAATAAATAAATATAATATATATATATATAAAGTTTATATATATATATTCAAGGGTATTGTTGTTGTTGTTATCCAATATATCCAAATAACATTAACAACAATATATTATTAAACAAATTTATTATTTTCCAATTTATTATACGGATTATTGATTATTAAATCAATTAATTTTAATATTGAATTGTATTTAAATTTTATTTTTGATACAAATATACAGTGTGTGTGTGTGTATGTGTGTGTGTAATGTAATTGACATTTAAAATTAAAACAAAATACATGACTAAATCATATAACTAGAAATTTTTTTAGATTATATTTTAACATTTAAAATTTTTCCATTAAATATATAAGTTATTAAGATATATATAAATATATTTAATTTTTTAATTTAGTAAAAACAATTAAGTTAAGCCTACAAATTTTTTATTAAGTAATATCATAGATTTTTAAAAAAAATTAATGTCAATTATATATATAAATATATTATTTTGCATATATTAAATTATATACTGTATATATATAATTACCGATAAAGTGTATCTCATATTACATATAATATATAATTTATTTATATATAATGTTTTTTATATAGCATACTAATCATTGATTTACGGTAATTAAATTTATATATATATTTATATATTTAGTATACATTTTTTGTAAATCACAGTTAATATGATTTATTATTCATAAAATTATGAGTTAAAAATAAATTTAAATTATTATTACTGTATTATTAGTATTTACAGTAAAAACTAAATTTACATACAGTATGTATAGTATTACAGCAAAAAATATATTTAATAATTTTTTGTGTTATAATGAAATGTCAAATAAAAATATTTTTTGCATTTATTTATTATTATATTTTGCTTTTTATTTTTATTTTTAAAAAGAATAGTATTTTATATCAAATTTTATAATTTTATTTTTTTTAATCTCAATATATATTTTTTTAATGATGTGTGTGTTTGTACAACAAATAGGTTTTTTATTATCCGATTTGTTATGCAATGTATTATATTAATAATTAACTAGAATTTATTATTATTATTATTATTATTAATTTTCCAATTGTACCATGATCAATTTATATATATATAAAATAAACATTTTTCAATACCAGTGTATAGTAGAGAAATAAATTCAACATCAATAACAACAATACAAAATCAAAATTAAAAATATTTTTATTTATTTTAAAAACACATTTATATACTTTTTTTTAAATATATATATATATATATTTATTTATATAAATAATAAAACAATTTTCATGTTTTTAATTGAATTAATTAATTAATTATTTTAACAATATATTAATTGAAAATAATTTTTTTTGATTTGATTTTTCACAAATATAATAATTATTTATAGAAATAATTCAATTAAAAATTAATAAAATGACTTTTTTTAACAATAGTAGTAATAGTAATAATAATAATTAATACATAATTAATTATTAAATTTAAATAAACTAACAAATAAATACCAATTTTTTGTTGTTGTATTAATTAATTAAATATATATATATATATGTAATCTGTTATATATTTATTTATTTTCTCATAATTATTATTATTATTATCATTATTGCGGACGAATGAAATGCATATACATTTTTGTTGTTAAAAATTGATGATAAAAAAACAATTATTATATTTTTGTTGTGTGTGTAATAATTATAAACAATTAATAATAATAATAATAATAAACTTAATTTATGGCTCATCTTTCAATATATAGCTAATTAATTTGATTAATTGATTAATTATTTTTTAACAATAATAATAATAATAATCTAATTGTTTGCTAGCCTCAAAAAAACAAACAAACAATTTTTATATTACAGTAATATTTATATATATATATATAATGTTAACAATTATCATAATTATAATAATAATAATAAAACTAATTATTTTTTTAACAACAAAATCAATAATAATTTAAATAATATAAATAATAATAATATTTTTTGTGAGATTTTTGTTTGTTTGTTGTTTGAAAATGAGTTTTGAATATCTATTTTATAAATCTATAATCAAAAAAAAAATTGTAATMAATTACTGGTAACTAAATGCAACAATTTTTTTCAAAAACATTTTTTAAATACTAAAAAAATTAAACAAAAAAAAACTATTACTATATATATATATATATATACTGATGTCATGTTTGATGCATTATAATTATAATTAACATTAATAATAATAATAATAATAATAAATATATAATAGTTAATATAATATACATTTTTTGTTGTTAAATAAATAATATCCACAAAAAAGTAGTTATATTTTTGTTGTTGAGACAAAGCTTTCATCAAAAAAAAATGTTTATACATTTAGTAATAATAATAATTAGTATAATAATAATAAACATTGCATTTGAATTGAAAAAAAACAATTATATAATATATGACAAATATATATATATGAGAAATGCAAATGTTTTTTGTTTGTTTGTTGTGTACAATAATTAAAATCTATCACATTTAGGCGCAATTATATTTATATTGATATTTATATATATATATATATATATATTATATTTAATTTTTAATATATATATATATATATATATATATTGAGAGCACAAAATATAGAGATAGTTATAGAGAGAGAGAGAGAGAGAGAAACAATTATAAATATATTTAAAAATAATAATAATAAATATAAATATATAGTAAATACTTATATTTATATATATATATTATATATATATATATATTTTTTTAAATATATATACATATATATATCATTATTATAATATAAAAACAAATCCACTTTGTTTGCCTAATTTGTTTTTTTTTGTTTGTTTAATATCATCGATAATAATAATAATAATWATTATTATTATTATTATTATAAATCCACTTTAGTGTTAATTTTAATGTTAGGGTTAGTTAGTATTGTTTTATTTTTCTACAAAAAAAAATAATAAATTAAATAAAACAATACATTTTTTTGTTGATGACTGACTAAAATCAATATTATTATTATTATTATTACTGTATTATTAATAAGTTAATTAACCGGAGATTTCATCATCATTGTTATCACCTCCCTGTCCACCTCCACTACTACTGGAGCTAAACTTTTTGTTGATATTGTTGTAGGCGGTAGCAAATGTCGGTGCATTTACCGACTGCCGCCCGGCCGAGTCGGGTGTAGTCAACGGTGAACCGCCGCCATAGGTGGCAAACAATAGTCGCTGTTTGTTAAGGGGCGGTCCGATTACCGATAGGAGCACCGGTAGAAAAATTAGGCTGTGCAGAGTACCGAAAGCAATTATGCCCAGGTACATACGAAAATAGAAAACCCGAAATATCTTGGACTTGGCAAAGGCCAGCACTAGTATACCGCAATCGGTTAACGTGATTCCCGATAGTATCTATTGTTGTTGGGTTGGGTTGGGTAGGAGTGGGTGGGTGTGTGTGTGTGTGTGTGCGTGAGGTTGAGATTAACAAACAAACAATGAAAAAGAAAAGAAAAAACATTATTATTAAATAATTCAATCAATAAAATCAATCAATTTTTTTGTTGTTATATATATATATACAGTACCGAAGTTCCCATTTTGGCCAACGACTCTTTAGCCCGTAGTACGCGTGTCGGTGCCGAGCATATGGCATAACAGCGGACTAAATGTGAGCAAAATTCAACTGATATGCCGACGCCCTTTGAAAATGAAAATAAAAAAATGACAATATATTTAATATACAGTCAAAAAAATAATTATACTAATAATAAATTAGTTATACACTTATTAATAATTAATATATCGATAAATATATTGTACAATACATACAGTTGTTGTATTGTTTATATGAAAATAATAAATTGATTTTCTATTACATAATCACTTACACGCACACATATTAATACACACACACACACATATTAATACACACACACACACACATACATACACACATACACACATACATACATACATACATACATACATACATACATACATACATACATACATACATACATACATACATACATACATACATACATACATACATACATACATACATACATACATACATACATACATACATACATACATACATACATACATACATACATACATACATACATACATACATACATACATACATACATACACAAAATTACATATAGATATAAACATATAGAGTACCTACAAAACACCCACTCATCCAACCACACCTCCACTAACACACACACAAATACATGCATATATCTATATATATATATACACGCATACATACATACACAACTTTACATATAGATAAACATATAGAGTATACATATACAACACACACACACACCCACCCACGCACACCTCCACTAACACACACACACACACACACACTGAGAGAAAATACTGACCACAACTAGATTGACCAGTGATACGGCATTGAGACTGATGTCCCACCATCTCATCATTGCCATCAAATCGATAATAATCATCAGTATGGTAACGGCTACAATCAGTGCCGAATAGATGTCCAAACCGAGGAACAGGTAGGTTACGATAAATATGGCACCAATGGATATGCTCAACGATTTAATGGTATCCGTCCACATTGTCAGATATTGTTCGTAGAAAACATCGGGAAACGAGTAGGGCCTGACCAGTGCATCGGTATTACCGGAAATATTACGTAATTTATCGGTCAATATGTCGGCAATTATACGGGAATAGCGTAGAGATTCATAGAAATCTTCCGATGTCTTCAATGTTGTCCGATATGACATCAGATAAGTAGCTATGGATTTGATGTAAAAAATATTAATTAAATGGTTAATAACTTTTACTAATTAATTGATTAATTAATTAATTAATTATTGAGAAAAAAAATTAGTTAACTAATTAAAAAATAAAATAAAGATCAATGTTTTTTTTCTAATTATTAATTAATAGTTAACTATTAACATATTAAACTATTTATTTATTTATTATTTATTATTATTATTTTTTTTGCTGAATAATAGTATTATAATTTTATTATAATTTTATGAAAATATTTAATATATTTTTTTAATAATAATTGGATAACAATAATAATAATAAGTATTGCAATAATCTATTGATTGTTGTAATGAAAATGAAAAAATAATAATTAAACATTAATTATATACTGTATATTAAAAAAAAAATTAAATATTAAATAAAACTAGCATAATAATTATATACGTCTATTGATAAAGTTTATGACCTCGATACTAATACTAAAACATTATTGCCTACTAAATAATAATATATAAATTATATACAGTACAGTGATAATTAAAATTAATTGATGAAATAATAATTATTTTAAAAAATTAATTATTTCTAATTGTCATAAATATTGTTAAACTACCGTATAATATATAAAAATTTTAAAATCAACATTTGGTAGGGGGCTATTTTTCACATATAGCCCCCCTACTGGGGCTATATGTGAAGTCGTGGGGGAATGAACGATTGGGGGAAGGGTTATATATAAAATCGGTCTAATAAATAAAAAAATATGTATAATATATATTATATTTAAATACAGTATAATAGCATAAAAATATTTTATTTTAAAATTTATTTATTATAATTAATAGTTTTAGTTTAGACTTTACACTGACCGGTCAATAGATGGCATGGGGGGTATATACACATATAAAAAAACTACAATATTTTCAATAGTGGGGCTATTTGTGATAAAATTGGTGGGGGGCTATTTTTCACTTATTTTTCCACATACCCCATATATGGGGGGCTATTTGCGGGTTTATACGGTATATTATATATTATATTATATATATATATATATATATATATTTATTTATTTATTGAATGATTATTATTTTTAAACAACAAAAATATATATATATATAATTATAATTTGATTGTATATGTGTAGCGATAATTGAATTTCACATATAATTAAATTAAAAATTAAATATTAAAAATATATTGATATTATTTTTTATTTATATAATAATAAAAAAACAAACATACATTTAATGCCTCCCTCATCGTATAGTCGTACGGCATCGTCGTATTGGCCCAAACCTCCTTTAGGACACTTGAAATCAGGCGATTGATGTAAGAAAAAGTTGAGATTTTCGGTAAAGTTTGAACCAAATGGACGGCCGTTAGCGCTAATGTCCCAACAAATATCACAGCCGGGATCACCTTTTTTTTTAAACAAAAAAAAAACAAAAACAAATATAGATATACAATAAGCACCGGTAGGTATATATATATATATATAAATATGTGATTTCTACGGGGGTGGGGGCAGAAACAACACAAACCTTTACGGCATTTCTTTTTGTTTGTCCGATCTTTATAGCAACACTCGGAACTGGACAGGTATTCCAGATAGCTGTCCACCCAGGGAACCGGTTTTGTTTGGATGTATGTCCTTTTAAAACAACAAAACAAAACAAATTAATAATCAATAATTTATAGCAATTCAAGGGTACGGCGAAGATAATAGTCATACAAATTTGAATTGTCGGCCATATAGGCCAGTAGTGCGGGCAACGAATCTCTATCACAATCGTTTAGTGAGCACATGGCGTTTTGTGTATCGTTTCGGGTATAATCGTAGCCTTCGGTAATCATAAAATAGACGGGCGGTCCGACCACAAAATATTTTTGATAGAAATTAAAATAGTCAATCATATAGGAGTCTTCGGGCATCGACAGTTCCTGTTCGAGGCCAATGTGTAGTTTGTCCAGTACGGCAATACTGGTACAAAGCCAGGCACCGAAACCCAACAGTACGACAATACGGACGTTGTCTTTCATCAGGAATGGCGAATAGATATCGCGAAAGAATGTATACAATAGTCCTTCTTTGCCGCCAATTGACGGATGTTTTTCCGATTTTTTTGCCCCTTTCACACACCAGAGTATATCCAATCGGTTATCCAATTGGCGTTTGGTGTCCAGTGTGAACAGGCCGAGAAAACAGGTCATTTGTAGGAAAAAGTTGATTATAAGGGCTACGGCAGCGTACAGGGCAAACATCCGTACGGCCGGCATTGTCGTGAGTGTACCGATAAAAAAACAAGCGGACATCGACAGTGACGACAACATCATACTGGGCGCCACTTCGCCGACTACACGGCCAATTTGGTCGACCAGTTCTTCGTCGGGTCGTCGCTCGTCTCGCTATAATAATTAGGAGTAAAATAAATAAATATTTTTTAAAAACTACCGGTGCTATCATCAATCAATCAGATGACTTACTTGAAAACTTTGAACCAATATGAATATATTGTCGACACCGACGGCCAATACCAGAAACGGTATGACTTCGGCAATGATAAGTGTGGCCGGAATTGAGAAGTAGAAGAAAAAGCCGAGCGAAGCAAATACCGATARYAGGACAACAGTTACGCCGACAAATCCCAGAGAAAATCGGGCGTCCATTAGTACTGTCGAACATTTGTTGAGATCGCCCAGTGCCAGGAGTATATAGATAAACATAATCAAATAGCTGACCGCAACGGTAACTATATCGCTACGGGATTGCCTGTCCAGTTCATCCTCAATAGATCGTTCGGCTTTGAAGGCAATGGTCATCAAATCGGACGTATGATTGGCCACTACTTCCAGAAACTGTTTTTCCCAAATAATAGCCTGACGGTTGTCTTTCGGATTGTTATAGTTGCGCACCGGTATCGTTATGATCAGTGCCGTAGCCTCAGTATACCGATCMCCRGGGAAACCGCCCAACGCTACACCCGGATAGACCAGTGGTATACCGTTGGGTTTGAAACACGACTTTTCCGGTTGACTATCATCCGTATAGGTAGGACTTTGGGAACAATAGGCCAGTTTCTTGTAGTACTCGTCGGTCATCAATTGTCGCCGATCGTCCAAATAGTAGGTAAATATCGACTGTACGGCACAATCGGCGCCCATCGGCTTATAGCATATGTCCGACAGACTAATCGATTCATTGGTTTCTTCATCGCGGCTAACAATTGACAATACTTTTTGCTGCAAATCGTAGGCTTCCAACAGGAATGTCCTGTTAAATATCGGTCCAAACATTACCGATTCGTCGTCCGCATCGACAGTAGCATTAAAATAGTGGTCACCGCCAACATCTGACCGCCATTTCGGTTCGATAATCAACTGTTCGATTCGATAGAATTTCCAGAAATTTTTGTTAAAGTATTCCATATCGCGTCGGGCTTCGCTACCGGCCGGCACCCACAGATCGACGGGATCGGTGGTCACCTGCCAGCGGGTGAATACCCCGAGTGCTAGATAGCCGCTAATAAACAGGGAACTGATGATCACTATCCACGGGTTGCGGGCAACAAATGTACCCCAATTGCGGAACCATTGTTCGAAAAATCGCTCCAATCGTATACCGATGGCCAGATTGGCCATATGTATCGACTCGAACGGCTGAATAATGTCCAATTGGGCGCACATATGAATGTCGGGACTCGGCGGCGGACTCTCTTTCAGCTGATAGGCCGCGTCCACTGACAGTTCGCAGCGTAACGGTTTGGCTTCCATAGCATCGCCACCACCACCACCGCCGCCGCCGCGTCCACCGTTCTTACCGCTCATCATTGATCGGTCGTTAGGCGTTCCGGTCATCGATTCGGTAGATTCGCTTCGGTCGCTACTTGTGTCGACTATAAATGAATACAAATAAAATCAATTATTATTATTACCAAAAATCTGGTCATTAAAAAACATTAATTTATCGGTAAAAACACTTACGTTTGTTTTTATCATTCCTGAGCGTATAGATAGCAAAATAGACAAACACCGATACGGCAATAATCAAGTAGAGTATCAGTGCTGCGCCGGTAGTGGCCGACAAATTCATTATGGTTACCGCTGCCGGCCGAACGGGCAGTACGGGTGGATTGTCTAGTTTGCAGGCCGATTGACARTCGCTGCAACTGCACTTTTCAAGGACACCGGGCGGCGATTGAGCACACGAAACGGTAGGCAACTGTAACGGGTATACCGTCATCGACTGACTGACATTGACGGCTACGGCTACTGAGTCGGTAATCGGCATACTCTGGGCATCGGTAAACACGTAGTTAATCTGAAACGGTGCGTGACCACCTTTTTCATGGGACAAACCCATATAGTCCAACCATCGGTAGCCGTTACACTTTTTCGATCCCCATTTGCCGCACATCAGGTCCATTATGTAGGTTCCCGGTGCCACACCCGACAGCCCGCGACACGATTCGTACATACCCTGGGCGTACTGGCGGCCAATATAATAGCTAACTTCGTCGACTCGCTCGAGTAGTTGATTGGGGTTCGGGTTGTTATGGCGATCGTCCGATGATTCATCCGATGATTCGCTGGCGGTTACGGCCGTAGTTTTCGTGAYCCGCATAAACTGCGACTGTTTCGGCGAACACGTTGAATGGCAGAAAACTTTACGCCAATTGTATAGACACGACGGACATCGGCCCAAACCCAATGCTTTCGGCAATTCATAGGACTCGGCCAGTGTTTGCAAGGCATCGTAACCGCAACACAGGAGCGGATCCGAGCCGTCCACGGGTACCAAATCGGGACAAGTTTCCCGAAGTAATTCAATGGCGTCCGTATCGTTCAAGCGTTGCGGTCGGTGTGGCCGCGAACACGGTATACTCTGATCGGTAATACCTGTGGAATGACCGCACGATACACTGGTGTCCAGTAGACAATAGCCGTTCAATTGGTCATCGGCTGTCGGTGTCCATTGAGTTATCGGTGGCGACGGCGTTGTGGGCGGCGATGAGTGATGACCTTCGGTGATGCTAATGGCGGAGGCGTTGTTGTTGTTGTTGTCGTCGTCGACGCCATTGATGGCCTCTACGACTACCGACGCCAGTAATAGACCGCCGATGACTACGACTATAGTAGTAATGCCTTTCATATCGTTATTATTATTATTATTATTATTATTATTATTATTACAAATAGTATTGAATTTTATTAATACAACAAAAAAACACTAATTTTTTTTAATATAACTATTGATACAAATTAACGAAACAAATATCATATTATTATTATTATTATTATTAATACTAAACAAAATTAATTATTATTAACTATTATTATTACAAAATTAATTAATAATAAACTGATTCACAACAATAATAATTTTCTACATATTTATTGATAATAATAATTATTATTAAAACATATTATAATTATTGGAAAATAATAAATTTTTTATTATATTTATTATAATATATTGTAATACTTGTTGTAATAATTTTTTTTTTGTTGATTATTATTATTACTATTGGATTTGTATTACAATTATTATTATAACGTTATAAACAATAAAATGTCATTTTATTAGTGTGTTTGTCGTTATAATAATATTTAATAATAAAAAAAAGGTTTTAACGTATTTTTGTTTGAAAAAAACATATATATTAAAGTTAATCATAAATTATAACATCATTTTATTTAATACATACAAACACACAGTGATAGACATATATATATACATACACTGTGTGTGTGTGTGTGTGTGTTATAGTCATTGCCATAGACTCTATGCCCTACACTTCAAACACTACATATACACTACATATGTACTGTATATTCATCGATATATCTCTAATGTCTAGTGTGTGTGTGTGTGTGTGTGTGTGTGTGTGTGTGTGTGTGTGTGTGTGTGTGTGTGTGTGTGTGTGTGTGTGTGTGTGTGTGTGTGTGTGTGTGTGTGTGTGTGTGTGTGTGTGTGTGTGTGTGTGTGTGTGTGTGTGTGTGTGTGTGTGTGTGTGTGTGTGTGTGTGTGTGTGTGTAATGTGTGTGTGTGTGTGTGTGTGTGTGTGTGTGTGTGTGTGTGTGTGTGTGTAAATGATTTGATGGTTTTTTTTTCTGCAGGCATTGAGAGAGAGAGAGAGAGAGAGAGAGAGAGAGAGAGAGAGAGAGAGAGAGAGAGAGAGAGAGAGAGAGATTGCACTGAAAATATGTGTTTATGCAGTGGTATTGCGCACAACATTACACACAGTGTATGCAAACTGTTGTTTATTACACTGTTATTTGTGTATTCATTGCTAGAGTTGCCAAATGTAACCAAAAAAATAAAATAATAATTATTTTTAAAAGTACAGAAAAAAAATTATTTTTAATTAGTTTTTTTTTAAAAAAAAGAGTTATAATGTATAATAAAATAAATATTTTTTTTTTGAATAATAAAATTTTTAGATTATTAAATGTTTTTTTTAGATCCTGTTATAAAATAAATGTTTTTTATTTATTAGTATTTAATTAAAAATCAATTATCAACACGATGATTATAATTTTAAAAAATTTAAAAAACAAATATCATAATTATATATATATATAAACAAAATTTATCTATAGATGATATATATATATATATATATATATATATACTGTATCTGTATTGCATTAAAAAATATCAATATATATGTTTATTTTACATGAATAATATTTATATATCATAGTAACTAAATTGACCTTGCTACAAAAATCATCAGTTTTTAATTAAAATAAATAAATAAATATATTTTTTTTAAAAAAATAATAGATTAGATTATAAAATTAAAATTAAAAGCCAATGAATTAATTCATATTTGGTATCTCTAGTGTTATTTAGGAATAACATACAGTATATACTGTATATATATATATATATAATATCAATATATATACAGTATATATATACTATATATTGTTTATATTATAAAAGTTTTTAGTACATTGAATCTGATGTATGTATTGAATCGGTTTTTTAATACTACTATTATATATCGCATGTTATATATATTATAAATACATTATATAGTTATACATTATTTTACTATATATTCAATATATATATATATATATATATTGATATATTAGTTAATAAAATTGACGCCATTGTCAATAACATTTAGTATATACACTGTATATACTGTATATATATATATATATATATAGATTAATATATTGATATTATATATAATTATATTATAGATAAGTATCTATAGAATATTCATTAGTATTTTAAAAAAAATAATAATTTTAATATAAATTATAATACAAAAAAATAAATAAATAAATATATTATTAAATAAAATATTATTATTGTTTTTATTTTATTTTATGATATAAATTTTATATCAATATATTTAATATATATATTAAATATATATTTATTTAATATTTACATACAATTTCATTATATATATATTCTCTCTCTCTCTCTCTCTCTCTCTCTCTCTCTCTCTCTCTCTCTCTCTCTCTCTCTCTCTMTCTMTCTMTCTATCTATCTATCTATCTATCTATCTATCTATCTATCTATCTATCTATTGAAACATCATTAAAGTGATGCACGCGATGGGCCAATACATACATACATATGCATACCATTAGATTTATATATTTTTTTTATAAAATAAAATTATTTTTATTATTAATATATATATAATATAATTTTTTTTTCTCTCTCTCTTATTATTTTTTTCATCTACAATGTGACCTTAAAAAAAATTAAACTTAAAGACAACTACAAATATATATGAATATATATATATTATTAGAAATAACAAAAAAAAATTGCAATTTATTATTATAATACTCAATATAA
>NW_026533219.1:297500-372500 GCF_028296485.1 Oppia nitens | reverse complement strand
ATGCACACATTATGTAATATATAGATAATAATAACAATAGTAATTAAAATAATAATAATAATAATAATTAAATTTTGTTTCAAACATTTGTAGACAACAACAACAACAACAACAACAACAACAACAACACAACAAAATTAAAGTGAAAAAAATAATTACAATAAAATAATAAGTATTATTAATAATAAATTTTTTTTCGGAGAATATATAATATATTATTATATATTAATTAATATTTCTAACATTAATAATAATAATTATTATTAATTATTATAAGCACCACTTATACTAAATATATATTACAGTATAATGACTACTTTGTGTGTATTATTGCATGCTATTGGCTGTTGAGTACGGCCCACATGTAGTATATACTGCTACCCCTTCAGCCTATATAAAGGCCAACAGTTCCCAACTCTGGACCTCTCGCTGAGATCTCTCTCGATTATAGAGTCCGAGATTTTGTATTAGTTTTTAGTTGAGTTTCAGACTCTGTTCCCTTATTTTAATGTATTATTAGTTTATGTTATATCAGTTCAATAAAACTATTATATAATCACATTAAATAGTGAATTAACTTTAATTTTGTGTCAACAAATTCAACACTACAACCATACGTGTGCTAGCGGTAGGGTAGCGCCCGAGCCCTGAAAGGTGTAGTTTCGGCCCAAGTGGTGCCCGAAAACCATCCGGTCATTGGCGGTCGTCCCGCGAGTAGCTCTTCGCTAATGATTGGTTGGGCAGCCCGGACGGACTCAAAAGTCGCTCATCCGAGTCGATTCACGCGCGCGTATTATATTGTATATGGTGGAGGTCGCAAAGGTAACGATTTTTGAACCTCTAGTTTCAAACTTTCATACGGTATGTCCCAAAACTTTTATTATTGTTTTGCTGTTTGCGCTAAATAAACTCAATGTATTTGTGCTATATTTTATTTGTATTGTCTGTTGCGCTAACTGTACTAAATGTACTGTATGAATGCTATTGCTATAATAGAAATAACAGTAATATTATTGCCGATAATGATAGTGGCTTTTCAAATGCATAATTTGGGACATAAGTAACAAAATAGTAATAAAATAAAAGTTTTGCTAAAAATATATTAAAAAATAATAATTATTAATATATTATACTAATATATATTACATCTGATTTAAATATTTGGCATAAAAAAATAATTATTGAAAAATTTTTATGGGTCTTATTTTTTCTAAAATTTTCAAAAATCCTATTAGTACTGAAAACTATTTGAATAGGGATTATATTTCTCAGTCTGTAACCGTAAATCCCACATATGGTTTAGTTGAAATAGATATAAAGGAGAGCAAATATAATAAGCAAATGGATTTATATGTTAAAATTGTTTAAAACAGTACTTACAGTAATAAAATTATGTTTAACTTCTTATGTAAAATGCAAAAAAAGCAATAAAAATAAGCAATAAAAATACTTCTCTTTCTCTCTTGTTAACAACTGTTTCTTAAAAAAAAAATAGACATAAAATTTAAAGATATATTTATATATATATCTATTACACAAATTTATTGTCTAACAAAATCGGTTCAAAAGTAATTAAAAAAAATGCCTAAGCGTAAAGCCAGGTCTCGTAATAATTCACAAGCGCGTAATTTAAGCACTACAGACATAAGTGTCGAAAATGACACGCAAATTGCGTATAACTCTGACGGTATCAATACACCAAACCTAACACTTGTTAGCGACCCAATGCTTACAAATACTAATATAATAGAACAGGCAATAAATATCTCTAACGACCCTAACACTAATTTAGCTATAAATCCCACATTACAAATAAATTCTCAAACTAATTCTCAAAATGATTGCCCTGTAAATGTCCCAAATAACACAACTAATCCTGAAAATGACCCAAACATTGTATCAAACATTACAAGCAATAGTATAACTAACAGCGCTAATGTCCAGACTAAAGATAACCACATGTTAGGTAATAAAGGCAAACATGAGTTTAAATCAATTATTACTGTCGGCTCAGTAACCCCACAAAATTTTGATGGGAATGGTGATATTGATGACTGGATAGATCACTTCACTTATATTGCTAAATGTAATAATTGGAGCAATGATATGAAAAAGTTGAGACTCCCTGTACATTTAAAGGGTATGGCTGAAATGTGGTACAGAAATTTTGCTAAACTAAAAACAGATGCCACATATGAAAATAAATTGTCATTAGATGACATTTATGATGGTCTAAAAAGCGCTTTCAGACCAAAAAATTACAGATCTATACAACAGTCAAAGCTAATAACCAGACACCAGCAGCTCAATGAGTCAGTCAGTAATTATCACTATGATATAATTAGACTTTGTGAAAAACTTAATCCTCTTATGGATGAACAGGAAAAGCTTACACATGTTATGCGGGGACTTAGATCTGGAATGTTAGAAAAAGTGCTTGTGTTTGAGCCCAAAGATTGTATTGATTTATTAGGCAAATTAAAATCAATAGAGGAGTCCGAAGTTTTATCTCAACAAAGACCCACTTATAACTACTTATTAATGAACAGCACTAAAACTAATGAACTGTCCCAATCTGAGCCTATATCTGAGACTCGATTTGGGACTCGAACTGAGCCAAAGAATAGTGAATCTCAAAATGGTAGCCCTCAGTCCCAAAGCGATATTTCTAAGCTATGCTCAATGTTTGAGGAGTTTATGAATAAAAATCAATATCGTAATAAAGATAACCGATATAATAACCGATTTCAATACAGACGGACTGTTGATGGTAGACCTGTTTGTGATTATTGTCACAAACCCGGCCATTTTGCTCGGTCATGTTACCGCAGACAAAATAATACTTTATCAAAGTCACCATCAAATGCTATACTACCTGCTCCCGAGTGTGCATCGGCAGATCAGGGAAACTAGTAGAGGCGACGGTTGCTACAGAAGCCGTCGCCGAAATGCCTTGTTTATTAATTAATATTAAAGATAATCACATAATTATTGACGGCTTTGTAGATAACTTTCTTTTTTCAATGATTATTGACACGGGTTCAGCCCGATCAATAATGAGTGTAAATACTTTCGATAAACTCAAAAATAAATACTTAATAAAATGTTCACATCCTATATTAAGATTAGCAAATAATACAACAATGGTACCACTCGGACAGTTTAAGACAACTGTTACTATTGATAATAATAAAACTGAAATAAATTTCCTTATCTATAATGATGTACCTTTTAATATACTATTAGGTCTTGATTTTTGTATTTTATCAAAACTTAATTTAGATTTTACTTTATTTGAGTTACCATTTTATAATCATACATATATAACCAACGACTATGTAAATAATACGAATCATAAACTAAAAGTTGTCTCAAACAGTAATGTCCCTAAATTCAATGGGATATGGGTTGAAGTCTCAGGCATTGACTTAACAGACAATGATATATATTTTGAGCCCAGTATAGAGTTACAAATTAAAACTAATTTAATGATGTTTAAGTCTTTACTTAAATTTGAAAATGATAAACTGTATGTGTTTATAGTTAACCCTTCACATTATGATGTATTATTGCGTATAAACACAACAGTAGGTTTGGCTCAATTTGCGACTGTCCCAGAAAAGTTTGAGACTGGTCATGTACTCCCGGTAAATACTGAAGAAAAAATAACTGAAAATTTTACATTTAATATAAATGTAAATCTTAATGTTGAACAACAGAAACAAATTAAAGAGTTTTTGAATAGTTTTAAAAGCATTTTTGCTACTAATATAAGTGACTTAACCCAAACTAATTTAATTACTCATAAAATTAATCTAAATACTGATGAACCAATACATGTCCCACCTTATAGAGTTAGTCCTAAAGAGTCCGAAATAATGCAGAAACAAATTAATGATATGCTCGACGCAGGGGTAATACGAGAGTCATGTAGTCCATTTGCATCACCCGTAGTAATGGTCAAAAAATCAAACGGTCAGTTGAGATTCTGTTGCGATTATCGCCAATTAAATAAAATAACAGAAAAAGACTGTTATCCATTGCCACGTATAAATGATTTAATGACCGCGTTTACAGGCTCAAAATATTTTACTACTCTTGATTTTATCTCTGGTTTTTGGCAAATAAAAATTGAACCAAATGACATACCTAAAACAGCCTTTATAACACCAAATGCTATGTATGAATGGAATGTCATGCCATTCGGTCTTACCAATGCACCGGCAACATTCCAGAGAATGGTTAATAATCTAATAGCTGGTCTAAGATATAATATCTGTGTCGCATATTTAGATGATATAATAATATATGCGCCTGATTTTCAGACACACTTAGATAGAGTGTCCCAAGTGTTTGAGCGTATAAAATCTGCAAATTTGAGACTACAAGTCTCAAAATGTTATTTCGCTGAAAATAAAATAAAATTTTTAGGATGGATAGTTTCGGACACAGGTATCAAACCAGATTCAGACAAAATAATAGCAATCGAAAAATTCAAAACTCCAGAGTCTCCTAAAGAGATAAAGCGGTTTCTAGGAATGTGTAGTTACTATAGAGACTGTATGGAAAACTTTAGCAAATTAGCCTCACTTCTATTGCTATTATTACGTAAAAATGCTATATGGAAATGGACAGATATTGAGCAAAAATCTGTCACAGACTTAAAACAAGCATTAATAACAGCACCTATTCTCGTGCATTATGACCCAAACATAGACGTCAAATTACATACCGATGCTAGCCTTAGCGGTATTGGGTACGTCTTAGTGCATGTGATTGAAGGTATAGATCATCCAATAAAATATGGTAGTCGTACACTAACTGAGTATGAATTAAACTATCCGACTACTCAATTGGAAGCACTTGCTGTGTTTTATGCAGTAAAACAAAATAGACATTATCTATTGGGTAAATATTTTGAAATAGTAACTGACCACCATTCACTCTGTTGGATGTTCAAAGCCAGAGAGCCTACACGTCGTATTGCTCGCTGGATATTAGAATTATCCGAATATGATTTTAAAGTGGTGTATAAATCGGGAGCTAAGCATCTAGACGCAGACGCTCTGTCCAGAGCCCCAATAGAAAATAATTCCGATATTAGGGAAATAGGCCCAAATTTAGATAAACTATTATTAAATACTGATCAAATTAATTTAATTGAAATGCAAAGTAATGACTTGTGGTGTAAAAGCATAAAAAGCAAAATAAACGAAAGTAATGGTAAACTAATCTCAGGCGGCAAAACATTTGAATACATTGATGGTGTATTGTATCGAAAAATTGATGACGGTTTCGGACCTATGTATCAATTATTAGTCCCAAAAGAGTTAAGGGATGACATCTTATTTACAATGCACAACGATCCGATTAGCGGACACTTAGGTATTATAAGATGCTATGAGAAAATGAGGCAAAAGTATTATTGGAAAAAAATGTTTAGATCAATAACACAACACATTAATCAATGTATTGACTGTCAAAGTAAGAAAAGGCCGACAAGCAAACCGATAGGTTTGGGACAAACGATGGAAGTCCCAACAGTCCCATTTTCGGTTATCGGATGCGATCTTTTGGGACCTTTTCCCAAAACACATGACGATAATAGAAATATTATTGTATGTACCGATCATTGTACCCGTTATGTTATAACTGGTGCTTTAAAAGATGCCACAGCTAACACGGTCTCTAATTTTTTGCTAAACAATGTAGTATTAATTTTCGGAGCACCTGATATCATTTTAACAGATCAAGGAAAATGTTTTACTTCTACATTAACCCAAAAATTATTTGACACTTTAAATACAAAACATTCTCGTACATCAGCTTACCATCCACAAACCAATGCTTTAGTCGAAAACTTTAACAAAACATTAGCTAATATGTTGTCGCAATTTTGCGACTACGATCAGAGAAACTGGTCAGATTGGTTACCATATGTAACTTTTGCACATAATACAACACCACAAGACACAACTAAGTTTAGTGCCTATCGATTATTGTTCGGACGCGAAGCTAGACTACCTATAGATATATTATTGAAAACACCAATAATTTACACAATTCCCGAACAATATGAGCGACAATTAGAAGAATGTAGATTACTAGCACATTCACGTATAAAAGATGTTCAGCTTAAAAATAAGTATTTTTATGATATCAAAAAAAGAGATATGAATTTTAATATTGGAGATAAAGTAATGGTTTTTACTCCTATAAGAAAACGAAATTTAAGCACAAAATTACTTCACCGTATGTTCGGACCGTTTACGGTAACCGAAGTTATATCACCTGTCAATGTAAGAGTCGAAAACAACGAATCAAATAGGTCTGAAATAGTACATGTTAGTCGGTTAAACCGATATAATGATTATAGTGATGATGTTATAGTTAATGAAAATATATGTCCTATTAGCGACAATATGTCAGAAAATAATTTAGTGCCTGAAAATAATTTAGTGTCTGAAAATAATTTAGTGTCTGAAAATAATGACTCAAATCCTAAAGTTCGGGTGCGAAAACATGTA
This sequence comes from Oppia nitens, assembly GCF_028296485.1. Classification (NCBI taxonomy): domain Eukaryota; kingdom Metazoa; phylum Arthropoda; class Arachnida; order Sarcoptiformes; family Oppiidae; genus Oppia; species Oppia nitens. The sequence goes on along the minus strand of NW_026533219.1, from coordinate 365,973 downwards.
CAATTTAAAAAACCTATTTGTAGACTAATTAATAAAAATACACATAAATATAGTCGATATGGACGACTTTTAAAGAGTCCTGTTCGATATAAAGCTAAAAGTTAGCTTTTATCATATAAAATAGTTATAAAATAAAATAAAAATATAAAAAAATAGTAATATTTAATTTTATGATTGATTTATACAGTAATTAATAATGAATAAATAAAAAATAAATAAATTGATAGAATTATTTAGTGAATAATAAAATGTTAAGTAAATTTGTAAAATTGTAGATAAATGTATCAATTGTTTTGAATTTGGAACCCATGTGACCTGAAAGATGGTCGATCTCAATTAGTGTTTAATATGTAAGTTAATATGGATCCTAATATTTACATATAATTTTGTTGTTTGAATTGTTGCGCATGAAATGTTGAAAATTAAATTAATGAATGGATTTTAAAAAGTATGCATACTATTTTATAGATTTAGACTTAAATTAAAGAAATAATTTAAGGAATGGAATTAATGAAAATTAAATTGAAAATTAATTAAAAAATATATATATTGAGAATTAAAATTGAGAATTAAAATTGAGAATTAAAAATGAGAATTAAAATTGAGACTTAAATTTGAGGAAATAAATTATTTGAAACAAATATGGAAATGAAAAATTTTATGGGTTAAATAATCAATTAATATAAAATAATTAATAATGATTTTTACTATTAGTGTCTAATCATTACAGGCCTTATATGGTTTACACAAATTTAATAATCTTGTTTTTAGTTTTATGTTAAGTATTATTGTTAAGGTACTTATTAAAATAAAAAAAAGTGTATTGGATTTACTAAAATTTAAAAATAATTAATTCAGAACAATACCTGTCTGCAATGAAAGTTTAAATCAATTATAGAAATAAATAATTTTAAAAAAAAATCGAAAAAATAATATAAATTAAATACAAAAATTAAACCATAATTATAACTATAAAATTATAAATATATATTAAACCATATGTATTTTAAACATTATACCAGTTATATATAAATATATTAGTAATATTTAAAAATATATATATATAATTAATTTTTCATTTTATTTGATTTTTTAAAAATCATTTTATTTAAAAATATTAAATACAATATATATATATACCAAACATATAGATAATACAGTGATCATAAAAATGGTTTAATCACTTGATTATTAAACGATATAAATACGTTAAATTTATATATAGTATTACTATAAGTATAATAGTTTTCATGTAATAATAAAAAAAAATAAATTGCCGTTTTTACGGTCCATTACTTTAGTAGTAGTAGTAGTAGTAATAGTAGTGATGAATGGCTTATATATATATAAATATACAAAAATATATTAATAAATAAACAATTAATACTTAAAATCCATATAAAAATATTAGTATTACATATATATATGTAATTTTTAATAGTATAATCGTAAAAAAACAAAATCAAAAAAAATCAAAAGATAATGAGTTTTTATAAATATATAACCGATTGACATATATTTTTAAACTAATAAATATAAAAAGCTATATATCTATATATAATGTACAGTACATTACTAATAAAATTGATAAAATTATAATATATACATAAATATATATGTATTAAATATTTATATATATATGTAAATTTTTATTTATTTTAAATATTTTACAAAAAAATATACTGTACTATATGTACTGTTTATATCTATATTAAATACTGTGTTATTTTTGATATTATTTCTTATAATAATAATTCATATTTTAACTAAAATTATTATAAAAAAAATATTTATATACATTTCACACACATACACACATATACACACAATAACACACACATACACACACATACTTACACACACATACACACACATACACACACATACACACACATACACACACATATACACACACACACATACACACACACACACACACGAATATATACACACACATATACATACATATTCACACACACACACACACATACACACAAACATATATAATACAATGTAGTAAAATCATTTATATAGTGTCTGAAATTTCGGACATTTAGATTTCAGACTAGTGTCCCAAAAAGTTTTTAATTATTTTATTTATTTGTTTTCTTAATATATATATATTTTATTAATTATGAAATTATAAAAATTTTTTTATTAAATATATTTAAATTATGAAAAACAAATATATATTTATATATATATTTATATATATATATAGAGTCTGAAATTTCTAACATTAAATTTTCAGACTCGAGTCTCAAAAGTTTTTATCATTGAATCAATTTATTTATTTATTATATAAATATCTATATTTGATTGAGTGAATTAAAACAATTATATTAAATGTGTTTTWATTATTGAATTWSAAATAWTATATAAATATTTATATATATATAGTCCGAAATTTAAACAATAAATTTTCAGACGTTAAATAAATTTTTTAATTATTAATTTCAAATTTATATATATATATATGTATATATGTATATGAATCACGACAATAATATTAATCAAAAAAATGTATCACAAATGTAAACAAAATAGTGTATCCAAAAAAAAATATCAGAAAATATTCAAATTAGTTTATCAAAAAAAAGAAGAAAAAAAAAATCTCAAAAAGTAGAAAAATGATTATATGTATCAAAAAATTGTTTTATATAACAACCAATTGAACCTTAACTTTGTCACCATTAGAGTCTATATGTGCGGCTCTATTACCGTGACGAACAACAATCTTGTAATCGGCCGGTACTCTAGTTGCCAGTGAAATCCCACAAACTGGACAAACAGTCGACCAGTTTTGGTAAAASGCAAAGTGGTATACATTGATATCATTTTCGACGGCCATTCCTCTAAACGATGCAATTTGATACGCGGCAAACGCGGCTCTGTCTCCACGTAGTTGACCAGCGGTCACAAGATGTCCATACGTTTGGATAATCCGTATCTTGTTCTCACTCTCGTCATAATTATTGATGTGAGAAATTTCCGAATACATCGATAATTTAGAGCACACTTTAAATCGTTTTCCGGTCTCTCCTCCGATTTGGTCACGACTTATGGGATTACCGTATCCTTCGACCCACACCGGGAGATGTCCCTCTAGATCGCCATCAATGTCGAAGACTTCTTCTATACCGTCTTCTAGTTCGGCTGCGTTGTCGTCACCGTCATTATCATCATCACTACTACCGACATCATCTCCAGCCTGATTATCGCCGACTTCATTGTCACCAATAATTTCGGACTCAATTATGGTTTCACTGTCTGAAATCTCGGCCACACATTGTTGCCCTCCGAATTTTACCAAAGTTTCGGACCAATTGGGTCCCAAAACCTGAGCTGACATGTTTGAGACTCCTGCAATGCTATTTAAACATAAAAAAAATATTTTTAATGTGTGATTAACAAAAAAAAAATACTGTGTAATTGATGTAATGTTAACTCACTAATGTTCTTGCATGGCATCCATTTGATCGGTATAATCCTGGTTTTCGATATTAAGTCTATCAATGAGTCCCTGTCGCTCCTCTATGTCCTGTTTGGCCGAATTCAAAGCCGCAAGAAGTCCTTCATTGCGTCCCTCAAGATCCGCAATTCTCTGATTCAATTTGGGACACTGTGTGCATTCAAACTGAAAAATTTCAAAAAAATAATATTAATAAATAATATTAATAATTATTAAATTGTAAAACATATACAAACCCGTTCGCCAATATCGGACCGGACCCGCTTTGTAGCCAATTGTTCGGGAATTGGTTCGCTGACATCCTCGAAATCGTCCATTGGTTGCACAAATGGTTCGTCCAAATCATTCAATTGTCCCAAATCCGGTTCGTAGTCCTCGACTATATCATGAATTTTGGAGACAACCTCTCGTAACACTTTATTATACCGGCTCTGAGTGAGTGATGTCCTGACAGGGGGTCCCAGTTTTCGGACCACTAAATGGGCCATAGATATAGCCAGGTCCTCTTTCTCAACCTTAGTYGGGGAATGCCATGAACCGCTAAATCCAATTGAAATTAGTAAAAATAATTTTTAAAAAAAAAATAATTAATACTAAATTTAAGACACCAAAAAAAGAAAATATTCAAAAAAATAGTTTTTAAGTTAAATATAACTTTTACACTTTTTGTTTACATTAWATTAACTAATTTAATTTTTATAAAAAGTAAATAATATAATTAGAATGATTACAAAAAAAATCACAAAAAAAAATTGTTTATATTTTTGCGACACTATATGTTTGGGACTCATATTTCGAGACCAAAGTTTCAATTATCTTATAATTATTACTACAGTTRTTAKTATTTTATAATTRAAGTTAAAATTTATTTAAAAATAATTATWTTAATATTAACTTAAAATATCTTAACAATAATAATAATAACTACAAAAAAAATTATTATAAAATTTGGGACTAAATTTCTATAGATATATATATAATAATGTTTTTTTTCAAAATAGTTATTTACACAAAAAAATGTTTAACTATAACTTTACTAATAATAATTATAAATTTAATTATAACTTTTTGGGACTCGACTTATTTTTGTTGGATTCAAAGTAATAATATATTATCAATAATTTATATAAGTATAAAACAATTAATTAAATAGTTAATAATAATAATTATTATTGTTTAGTTTGATAACACTAACCATGATTTAATACATATATAATAATAATATTTTGATATAAAAATATTTTAATTAATATTAATAATAATAACCACAAAAAAAATAATATTATTACCAATTTGTTTGGGACTCAATTACTTTTTGAGACTCAAAACATTTTTATTACTATATTATTAATAATTTTGTTTTTAGTTTAGATTTAATTTAATAATAATAATTCATTTAGCATTAATAATAAATTAATTAATATTAATAATAATAACTTTTAGTATTTATTCAAAATAATATAATAATAATAATTTAATTTAATTGTATTTTAATTTTTAATAACAAACAAATCTATAATAATATACTGTATTTTTGAGACATAAATGTTTTATTTGGTCTCAAAATAAATTTTTAAAAAGGTTACTAAACTATTAATAATTTTTATATTTATATTAATTATATAATTTAATAGTAATAATAATGATAATTATTATTATTTATTTATTGAATAGTATTATTAATAATAATTAATTTAAGTAATAATAATAATAATAATGATATCAAACAAACCTAATGTTTTCAATTACTGGCGTATCGTTGGCCGCACTTTCGGCACCCGTAGTGACCACACGATTAGCCGCCGTAGTGTTGATACCAATGGTGTGGTCAACGATGTTAGTGTTGTGAGCATCGGCGTTGTCGCTAATTTGGTCACTATTTTGGTCACTATTTTGGTCACTATTTTGGTCATCGTTGTTGTCCTCATTGTGGTCAACATTATCACTGTTTTTGTCACTATTGTTACTGTTGTGGACATCGTTATCATCAGCACTGGTGTGGCCGTCGGTACTGACTCTTAGCATCGGTATATCATCGGTGTCGACACCACCACTTGTGTTGGCCGACAAATCTATGGCCAAATCACCGCCGATACTGTCATCACTGCTGGACTATAATAATAATAATAATGTTAATTAAGTTAATGATAATAATAATTATAACAATAACATACCTCTACTATGGGATCCATTGTCGTCGATAATAATGTTGTCAATAATGGTCAGTCAGTCAGTCAATTGGTAATCAATCAATCAATCAAACAATCAATCAATCAATCAGTCAATCAAAAAAAAAAGTATTCAAATCAACAACAAAGTGATTAATTAATCAATCAATTAGTTAGTGATTCAAAACTACAAACAAAAAAAAATAACAATTGATTCAATCGTCTGCCGAATACAACACTCAAAACTTATGAAATGCAATACATATGTAAATCATATGTAAAACAATAAGTCTATGCAATACAGTGTTGACTATAAAAGGCAAAAATATGAACCCTTAATAACTTTTTGTAAAGTTTTATACAGTATAAGCTACATATATGATACAAGTTATTATTATGTTTTAATATATTTAAAAAAATAATATTTATCACGCTATTTTAATTTCAATAATATACAACAAATACATTATAATATTTTTTATTTACATTTATTGATTTTATACTTATAATTTCATATTTATTAATTTTATAATTTTGTATAATCTATTTAATGGGTCAATAGTAGCGCTTGTATTGTAATAACAAGTGATTGCATTGATGTAAAGGTAATTCAAAATTAGGTTAGCTTTCAATCTCATAGTTATTATTAGTGTCCTAAAAATTGGGACTAATTTAAAAATTTTGAGCCTATCCTTACATTGATGTAATCTGGGACCGCTTCAGCTACTGTTGTCAATAGGTTTCCTCCCGGTCCTCGGGTTTCCCCTATTATTTTAAGGCGGTAACTATTCTATTGATAATTGTACTAATGTAATTCATATTATTTTATTATATAATTATTTAAATTTATATTTTTGTAAAACTGGGGGCTTTTATTAAGGTGTGGTGGGGTACAGTATAATGACTACTTTGTGTGTATTATTGCATGCTATTGGCTGTTGAGTACGGCCCACATGTAGTATATACTGCTACCCCTTCAGCCTATATAAAGGCCAACAGTTCCCAACTCTGGACCTCTCGCTGAGATCTCTCTCGATTATAGAGTCCGAGATTTTGTATTAGTTTTTAGTTGAGTTTCAGACTCTGTTCCCTTATTTTAATGTATTATTAGTTTATGTTATATCAGTTCAATAAAACTATTATATAATCACATTAAATAGTGAATTAACTTTAATTTTGTGTCAACAAATTCAACACTACAACCATACGTGTGCTAGCGGTAGGGTAGCGCCCGAGCCCTGAAAGGTGTAGTTTCGGCCCAAGTGGTGCCCGAAAACCATCCGGTCATTGGCGGTCGTCCCGCGAGTAGCTCTTCGCTAATGATTGGTTGGGCAGCCCGGACGGACTCAAAAGTCGCTCATCCGAGTCGATTCACGCGCGCGTATTATATTGTAATATATATATATAGATTTATAATAATAAAAATAATAATAATATATATTTTATAAAGTACTGTATAATCAATAAAATCTCACATTTCTTATTAAAATTAAATTTATATTTATAGACAGTATATAATATTTAAAGTATATTGAGTTACAAAAAAAATTTTTGTTCGTCATATATATATATATATATATATATATATATATATAATATAAATAATTATAATAAACAAAAATTTTTATAATGAATTTAAACTAATTACTAATAATAATAACTATAATATTAATGGACAGATTGTAATGTGTAATGAAATTTTTGTAACATTTAATGAATATTTTTAAAAAAAAACTTATTTATAAAAAAATAATAATATTAATTTCAATAATAATAATAATATTTGTGTTTCGATATATATATATATATAAATGTTAATCAAATTTTTTATGTCTATCGTCTATAACCGGTAAATGTTTTTTGTTACTATTATTATGGTTATTGTAAATGCTATTAACATTATTACCATTGGACGCACAGTTAGCTTTAGTAGGAGTAGTCGGTAGTTTAGGAGGTGCCGACACTATAGTCGGCAGTACTACTATGGCGAACAGTCCGAGTAAATGACCGAAAAAATATAGCCGTTTATATACCTCATAACAGGCCCTAAACTCTAACAGGACAAACGGAAATACTAGATAAGCCATTACTATACGAGTAGTCAAATAGGTTAGACAATCGTAGACAATGGCCAGCACTGGTCGATAACGGCTGTCCTCATGATGTTGTCGGTGAAAGTGTGGCCTAACTAGACGGCGAACATTGCGGGCGGCCATAGTAAAAAATGCCCCGCCTAAAAAGGTCAGATAGTAACCCGGATAGAAACCGTGCCACAGTGCCGATAGCACATAGGTTAGTAGTAGGCGTAATGGCCCCCGGTTGCGATCGTAGGCTGTCCTCCTCAACCATAGTTGTGTGGTTTTATTCCAAGCGGTCAACGATGTCCGAAAGTTTAGGGCATTCTGTGTGGGCGGGGGTGGAGGGGTAGGAGGGAATGGTATCAATTAAAACACGTCCGATCCATACATTTTGAGCGGGAAAGGGAGGGGTATACTGACCTCGAAGCCGAAAATATCGATATTCGACATCAGTTCCCAATCGGGTCGACGGCCGTCACTGTTGTCGGTGGTGTTGTCGGTGGTGTCGGTAGTGTCATAACCGGCAAACCCTAGACCACTGGCCAGACATATAACTTCGCCGAGTATCCAGGCGTGATAGTACTTGAATCGGGCCACACAAGTGGCGCATAATATATAAACTAGTTTTGTGAGAAACGGTGTTTCATCCAAAAATTTGTTGTCTTATTAACATAAATACAACAACAAAAATAATTAATTAATTAATTAAATTAAATTATAAATAATTTTCAAATTTATAAACTTTTTAATAAGAATAATACTGTAATAATAATTACCTAAAATTTTATTTTATAGTTATAGTTATATTTTATATTTTATATTTTCAATAATTTTCAAAAAAAATGTTAGGTAATTATTATTATTATTATTACCTAATATTTAAAAAAAATTATTTAAATATAAATATATAACTATAATATAAAATGTTAGGTAATATTATTATTATTATTACCTAATATTTTTTAAAAAAAAATATTTAAATATAAAATATAACTATAATATAAAATAAGATGTTAGGTAATTATTATTATTATTATTACCTAATATTTAAAAAAAATTATTTAAATATAAATATATAACTATAATATAAAATGTTAGGTAATATTATTATTATTATTACCTAATATTTTTTTTAAAAAAATATTTAAATATAAAATATAACTATAATAAAAAAATAAAATTAATATAAATATAAATTTAAAACAAATAATTATTATTAATTAATTAATTAATTACCTGCTAAGTATGTAATGGGAAACATGGGTGCAATTGTGAGCAATAGTACCGCAAACGTTAGGCTAACAGTTAGCTTTCTAATAGCCGGCACCTGTATGTATATATTGTATTTGGTTGATTAGGACTAATTTGATTATTAAGGGGGGGGTGGTTAATTTTTAGGTGAGGGGGTATATCACACATACTTACCAATGGTGATGGAAATTGTTTATTATTAGTATTATGATTATTAGGAGACTCTTGTATTAGTAATTGTTTGTCACCACTAGTGTTGTCGATGATGTGATGGTGATGTTGTCGATGTCGATGGCGTTCATAGTTTTGGCCGGTTATGAAATCAATGTAATCGTTGTAGAAAACTAACGGTCCGCACATTAGCGTATGAAATTGAAATACATAACTGTAATACTCGAGAAATGTCGGTTTCCGACTAAAAAAAAGTTTAAAAAATATATGAATATATTATTATTGAAACAAATCGGTAATACCGGTAGTCTGTAATACATAACATTGGGATCTCTATATCCCTATCCCTATCCCTATCCCTATCCCTATCCCTATCCCTATCCCTATCCCTATCCCTATCCCTATCCCTATCCCTATCCCTATCCCTATCCCTATCCCTATCCCTATCCCTATCCCTATCCCTATCCCTATCACTATCCCTATCCCTATCCCTATCCCTATCCCTATCCCTATCCCTATCCCTATCCCTATCCCTATCCCTATCCCTATCCCTATCCCTATCCCTATCCCTATCCCTCTCTCTCTCACACATCGAGGAACTGATGGACAGGGAGACAGACAAACCAAYCAAACACCTACCGAATGGCGTAACGTTTTTGATCGTCAGTTAACTCTTCATCTGATTTATTGAGTCCATCGTGAAGACTGAATCCAACGTTTGTAACCTTTTGGACGGCAATCATGATTGGCCTTAACATTAAAAACATAATGATATCAGTTAATTGAAAAACTCAATTGTGTGTGTGGGGGAGGGGTGATGGTGGGTGACATTATAATACAATACCCAGTGATATCGATAGTATAGCCGCCGTAATCGTGGAACAGCCGCAACAAATGCAAATAAGACAAATACATGAGCGCCACAAATAGGACAACCCGTTGGACAACATTTGGACTACAGGTTAGTATAGCAATGTATGACAGTGTTGTCAATATTAATAGATTGTATATTTGCCTAATAATTAACAAACAAATTAAAAATTAATTAATTAATTAATAAGAAATTTAATTTTATTTATTTATTTTTAAAAAAATGGCTATTATATCAACTATAGTTAATTAATAATTAATTTTCATCAAGCACAATATATATTATATATAATATGATTGATTGATTCCACTRATATATAAATATATTCAAAAATATATATCTAAAAAATAAATAACAAAATAGACATGGATAATTTTTTYMAAAAAAATAAWATTAATATTATAATATTTTTTTTAATTGGCRTTTAATTATTATTATATCAATTATTAATATTTATTATTATTATTATTTTTGATTAACACATTTAATGATGTCATATATTAATAATAAATTAATTTTTAATTTTGAAATTTTATTAATTATTTGTCTAATAAATTTGTTTTTWAWTTTTTTTATTGTTATTTTATTTATTTAATCTAAACTATTTGATTATTATTATTATTATTATGTGTGTTTGTGTCTAATATAATAAAATTCAATAAATAATTAATGATAAATTGATTAAATTGATCATGCTAAACTACTATTAAATTTTGTATTAATTAAATTGTTTTTTTTGTAATTATTTATTTATTGTTATTTTTTTATCAAAATTATTAATATAATTATTATTATATTTTATCATGCAAACTAACAACAACAACAAAAAAAACATTAAGTTTTTAGGTGTAATCATTAATTGTTTTTTATAAAAAAAATATATAAATCAATAAACAATGATAATATATATTTTTTAAATATAATAATTAATCATAAATTTATATATATTTTCTAAATATTCAATATAATCACATATAATAGGTTAGTACAGTATTTACATGAAATAAATAATAATTATTAATAATTATTATCAAAATATTATAAAAAATAATTAGAAATATATATATATATATATTCAAATATGATAAACAATAATTACAGTATTTATACTAATTATCTGTAATATAGCTAATCTTTAAAAAATAATAATAATAATAATTTACAAACAAACAAAAAATTATATATTGATATTATACAGTATATATATTTTTTTATCTATAATGATAATAATAATAATAATATATTTTATCTATAGTGCAATATTTTTTTTTAAACAACATCAACAAAATTATATGTGATATGTCTATCAATTTTTTTAAAAAAAATAATTTTAAATACAGTATCTTATTATATGTTATCAAATGGTTTTAACAAAAAAAAATTTGATATTGATAAATTATTTATATATATATATATCAAGTTATTATTATTTTTTATTAATAACAAAACAATAATAGTAATAAATATTATATCTAGCTATTAATATTAAATTTTATATAAATTTTATATTATAATATATTACAGGTAAAAAAATTGCAAATATTTTTTGTTTGTTTGTAACAAAGTTTTTTTTGCCAAAATTATATAAAATATTTGTTTTATTTTTTTTGAGTCTATTTCTATAAATAATAAAATCAWMAAAAAAAATTTCTCAGCAAAAATAAATTTGATAAAATTATATATATATATATATAAATATCACATTTGATTAAATTATTTTTTTAAATTTTTATGTGTGTGTGTGTTGCTAGTTGCTAGATAATTTATTTTTTTTGCTAACATAAAACGTAATAATGTACTCTGGGCTAATTTTGTAAAAAATAAATTAATATACATATATATATATATATATATATATAAATTATTTAGTAATAAAATTATCAAATAATTAATAATAATTATTATAATGTATGAATAAATGTATGAATATATTATGACAGTCAACCAAACAGTACTTTAAACCCCAAAATATAATAATTTTTAATACTGTATAATAAATTCAATGATAAAGTAATAATAATAAATATTATATATATAATAAAAATCATACGATTTTGATGTTTACTATTGATATTGATTTTTTGTACTTAATATAAGTGTTATAGAGATTTACAAGTTTTTATATTACAGTATAATTACCGCCAAATTGTTTTGGGTTTTAAAAAAAAACTATAAATATATACCATATTATTATTATTATTATTATATATATAGATATATCATTGACACAAAAAATATATAAATAAATAAATCTATCGTTAAGTGATTTTTCCATCAAAAAAATAAATAAAAAATAAAATAAATACTGTACTAAATATTTTTGGTATTATATTAATATATTTGTAAAAAACATATACACTATAGACTAATACAATAATTTTTATTTTTTTTTAAAAATAATCTTATTTTTGTTGTTAAAGTCTATTTACAGTATAAGTGCTAAAAGTAGTGCTAAAAAAAAGTTTTATGTTTTTAAAAATCAATGTCAAATCAAAACAAAACAACAAATATTATAAAAACCTAAATTTTTGAAAATATAAAACACTATATATATATATATATTTGCATAATTGTAATAATTATAAAAATTATTAATTATTTTTTTTAAGTTAGTAGACTAATTAAATTATTAATTAAAAATCTACTAAATTAATTAATAATTTTTATAATTATAAAAATTATGCAAAAATATCTAGTGTTTTATTAGTTGTTTTTATTTATTTTTTAATTTGTTATTTTGGTTTATTTGACATTGATTATTAATTAATTAATTAATTTAATTAATTTAATTAATTTAGACTATCTATTAGAGAAGCCATTCAATATTAGCTATTAAATTATACTAAACTATAGATATATATATAATTAAATATTAATATTAATAATATAATTACAGTATTATATAACTTATTGAAAGTTATTGAAATCATAGTAGTTTAATATATATATATATATATATATATATATATAATCATATCATATGTCAATAAACACTATATATCCAACACTTACTGTCCGAAACAAAAATAGCCGATTATAGCGCCGAAAATCAGGCAAACATACTGTCGGGTGGCCACCGATACCCGGGTATAGGATAGATATTTGCGAAAAACAATGGCAAATACTAGACCAGACAACTGGGCTAACAGAAAGTTGATCTGAAAACCAAACCAACCATAACAAACATATTATTAAGTTATAAAATTTTAACAACAAATATCTGATTTCAAATTTCTAGAAAATTATCATCAAATACCTGATCCAATGGAAGACCTGTACTAATGGACAGTGACTTAAATAGTTGACTACCGGTATAGACCTCTGGACCACCACTTCTTGTAGACATTTTGTTTTTGTATATATATATATATATATATATAATATAATATAATATAATATAATATAATATAATATATTTAAATTTATATATATATATAGATAGATAGATAATAGTAATAATAATAATTAGATTTTTTTATATAGAAATTATTATTATTATTATTATTATTATTAGAAATTATTATTAATATTATTATTAGAAATTATTATTAATATTTTTATTAGAAATTATTATTAATATTTAAAATATTTATATATTTTTTGATTTAATTTATTTTTTTCATTATATTTTAAGTTTTCACACTAATAATAATAATATTGATAACATATATTGAGTTAATTAATTAATTAATTTATTAATATTATTTGTAATATATAATAATAATAATAAATGTTGGAAATTTTTTGCCTATTAGTTATAATAATATTATTGTTGTTATTATTAAAATAAAAAACTTAAAAAACTTATTATTATTATTAATGACTCGACAAATGTGGAAATGAATTATTAAATTTTTATATTAAATTTTTTTTCATACACTAACTAAACAAAAAAATCAACAAAAATTTGTTACAAAAGTTTGTTTCAATTATAAATTAGTCAAAAATATTTATATATAATATATAAAATATATTTCAAGTTTCAATCAAACGGTTGGCTAACTATTTGTGGCAATAATTTTGTTGGTTATGACTCTTGTATTGTTGTTAACAATTATAATACATAAAAATATTTTATAATTTAATAAACTTATTATTAATAAAATTTATAATAAAACACAATATTATTATTATTTTTTAATTATAATTTAATATAAAAAAAACAAATAAATCACAAACATGTATGAAAACTATATTAAATAATTATTAACACATTTTTTTGATACAATTTTATTAATTTATTTAAAAAATTATTTTATTCAATAATTATCATAAATATTAATCACAGAAACATTTTTTTTATTTGACACTTATTTTTCACATATCATATATGATATATATATATAATTAAATTATTAAATCATTTTTTTAATTTTAAATAAAAAAAATCATAATAATCTCAATTTAAATGATTATTAATAAAAAACATTTTAATATACATATATTTATTAACAAAATTTTTAGAAATAGACTAATATATCAACTATCAGTTATAGCTAATTAATTAATTAATTAAATTAATATAATATATTTATTTTCACCAAGCACAATTTATATTATCAATATCATATTATATATATAAAAAAAATTCACTGATATATCATATATAATATTAAAATATATCATATATAAATAATAAAATAGACATGGATAATTTTTTAAAAATATTATATTGACGTTTATATATTATTATTAAATCAATTATTAATAATTATTAATAATTATTTTATTATATTTTTTTGATTAACACATTTAAGATAATTATGATGATTATGATGATGATGTCATACAATTAATTATATAGTATTGTATTATATTATATAATAATTATTATGTGTTTAAATATTATTATTATTAGTGTCGTGTTTTACAATACTTTTTATTTTATAAATACAGTGTATATAGCGATTGCAAGCGTTTCAATGCAATGCTTGTGTGTTATGTATGTATGTATTGGTTTTGATAGYAATTTTCAATGACTCACACACTATGTGTGTGTATGTATGTGTATGTGTATGTGTGTGTGTATGTGTGTGTATGTATGTATGTATTAGGTGTGGGGTTAGGATGTTATGCTATGTTATGTTATATCCAATGAATCGCTCAAATATATCATCATTTTATTTATATATATATATGTATAAACTTTATACTGTATATACTATATAGTGATAGAGAGAGAGAGAGAGAGAGAGAGAGAGAGAGAGAGAGAGAGAGAGATCCTGTAGTTTTTAAAAAGGATTGACAATTATTTTACTGTATATACTGTTTATATATATATATAGTATATATATATATATATAATTTAAGGTCATTGATGAAAGCGGCGCTAACTATGAAATGCAAAAATTATTTATATATATATATATACAGTATATTAGATATTAAATATATTATATATATATGCATATTATAAGTTTAATTCAACCACTATATTACTACTACTAATTTATTAAAGTATTAAAAATATTTTAAAATACATTAAGTTTGTATTTTAAAATATTTATATTGAATTTTTTTTATCGGGAAAAATTTAACCACATTTTTAACCGCAATTTATTTTTGTTTAGTWAATCATTTAAAGTTAACCAATAATAATATCAGCAAATAAAATAGTTATAATATTATGATAATAAATAAATTAATAAATTTTTCAATTAAATTAATATTTTTTCAAAAAAAAAATATTTTAATTAGACTAATATAATTAATGTGCTAAAAATATWTATATATATATATATATAATRTACCGTATATATACAAAACTTTATAAATAATTAATAACTAAAATTTAATTTTATTCACTGATTAAAAAATAGTATTAACCGACAAATATTTTAATGTAATTAATATTTATGATTAGCAAAAAAAATTTTTTTTGTATATATATATATATATTAATATATTATTTATATGCTGATGATAATATACTGTATCCATACAACTAATTAATAATAATATATTTATATTATATATATATATATATATATATATATATATATATTTTAACCAAACTTATAAAAAAAATTGTTTTTACCATATTTTTTACTGTAAACAACTATGGTAATAATCTAATATATTGTTTATATATATATATATTTCCCATTATAAATATATATATTAGTATTTATACATAATAAAATATATTTAAAAAAAATTATTATTATTATTATCAATATTTAGATTACAGCTATATTTTTTGTAATATTAATAATATTTATATATATATATATATATTAGTACAGTATAAACTGTTGCCAATGAAAATAATTGTTAATAATAATATTTGTTAATAAAATATTGTTTTATTTATTAATATATTTAAATAAAAATCATTTTTTGTTGTTGAAAATATTACAMTAAAATTATTWTTATTATTTATTTTTTGTTAACAAAACTCACATCTAAATTATATTAAATAGTTAAACAAATATATATATAATGAGTACTATAGATAAAAATATATATATATATATATATATGTGATTTGGTTTGACAAGTATTGTATGTTATTTTGTTTGTTGTTATTAACTTATAATTTATAAATATATATATATATATAAAGTATTATTATTATTACATTAAAATACTTAGACTTAGAGTATAATTTATATATATATATATATAAATACAATATTATTATTAATGATAAAAATTTATTTTATTTTATCAATAGTATATCACACATACACACACTAAACAAGTCTAACACAAAAAAWATRTATATAAATATTAATTATTATTGTTTTTTTTTTGTTACAATTATTAATACATTTAAATCTATAAAAAAAATTTACTATAAATATATAATTATATAATAATAATAATACAATTTTTTTGTTATTGTTTAATCGGTATATCAAAAATCTAAATTACATTRTASGGTATATAATAATTTAAATTACTTTATATTATAAATATCACTGTATAGGGAGGGGTAGGTCAGGGGGAGAGGCTGTATAGGGAGGGGTAGGGCGGCTTGATGTACATTTAAAAAATTTGTTTTTATTTCCTAATTATTTATTTATTTTWKTAATCTATTATTTATAATATCTATTACGCAAACTGTGACCATCACTACTACTACTATTACTATCACCACCACTACCACCAMYACTAACACCAGGACCTACGGTACTGTTGGCGGCGGGGGTACTGTTGTTGTTGTCATGTTTGCTGTTATGATGATACTGATGAYGATGAGATTGTGACCATTGGTTTACTATTTATACGGTAATCATCAAGAGATTCATAGCCACCGGTATCGGTATATTTAGCCCATAGTATGCACATTGATATACAGAATATACTGAGCAATAACTGGTAATTTWTAAAAAATAAATAAATAATTAAATTAAATTACAATTAATTACAATTAATTACAATACTTTTAACATTAATATACAATATATATATTTATATAGTAGATAAATAATATATCAATTTTTTTATAAATGTCTACTAAACTAATTAAAAGTAGTTAAAATTTAATTTAAACTGAAAAAAATATTCTGATAATAATATAAAAATTTATAAAACATAAATTTAGTAAWAGATTTTTAAAATTAAGTTTTTTTTTATAAAAAAATAAATAAAATATAGTATTTACATAATGTTAATGATTTTWWWMAAAAATATATATATATATAAATTATTATATAAATAATAGTAATAATAATAATAATAAATCGATAAAAAAATATATTATTTAAACAATATAATCATTAGTATCCGGTTGTAATACAATATAACTACCAAATATGTTAATACTATGTAATAATATTAATATAAATATTTATAAAAATAATATTATTTTTTTTAGTTTGAAATTGTTTAGTCTATTGAAAATAGTTTTTTATCAAAAATTTTTTTTTGTTAATTTTATATAGAAATTATCATTAGAGTACCTAAAACATTAACAACCCCCCCCCCCCCCGGAAAAACATACTAAACTAACAACCATATCAATTGGTGTGGGTTAAATCCTAACGGGGTATACCAGTAATTCACMCACACACCCACTATCAACCCCACCCTTACTACTACTACTACTACTACTACTACAAMTACTACTACTACTACTACTACAACTACTACTACTACTACTACTACAACTAYTACTACTACTACCACTACCAACTACTACAACTACTACTACTACTACTACTACTACTACCACTACCAACTACTACAACTACTACTACTACTACTACTACMACTACTACTACAAGTACTACTACTACCACTACTACTACTACTACTACTACTACTACAACTACTACTACTACTACTACTACTACTACTACTACAAGTACTACTACTACCACTACTACTACTACTACTACTTCAACTACTACTACTACTACTACACAGRAGATAGAAAAGTGCAAAACAAAAATGTATCAAAAAATTTCATTATAATTATAATTAATTAATTAAATTWAATTAATTTAAATTACTTGTATGACCAGCCATGAGATAATATTCTGGATCTGTGTCTGTGCGAAAATATTGAGCCCAAATTTGATGCATACCAGTGCCTCGGTCAGCATAATGGCACCGAATACCCAGCACTGGGTACCGACTCGTTTGCATCGTTTATCCGTAACATACGTATAGTATTGACGGACCGACGGCGCMACAATCAGACCGACCAGTGCTAGTCGGATGAGACACAGCGGGTGATCGGGYGGTACGTCGAAAATRTGTTTCAAGAAAAACGTATTCAATTCGGTCATCTGCCAGAATATGACCAATTGGGTAACGGCCAGAAAACGGACGTACGGCCGRGACTGGTCAAACCAGTGGACGTGTTCCCAGTCGGCGGGTGTAAACTGTAGAAGCATACGMCGGATACGTAACGATGTCGACTGTATGTCCCTGTTATAGACGACAACAACAATGACAACAACAAAGATGATTATCTCATATGTATGGTTAGGATGTGGAGGAGGAATAATTAGGGGGGGGGGTTTAACAGTTACGGGTAATTACTTAATGCTTTCCCATTTGTATGTCCGCATCTCAAGCATCCGGCAGATCCACATACCAAACCATATGCCTAAACCTAATAGTGATTGAAAATAACAAAACAGATATTGGGATCAAATTAATGTCACCAATCAATCAATCAATCAATGAAATGGTTATACCGTTGCATATGAGGACATCGAGGACTATTGAATCCCACCAGCATTCGGCAAAATTGGGCAACAGGTGTGCGAAAGCCATTTCGGTGATCTCCCAGGTGACCGATATTGTCCAACAAATGCCGTAGTGTCGGGCGAGGATGGCCTTCATTGTCCAGCCAAAGAAATGGCCCCAAGCAAAGACGTCGACAGTGTTCCAGATTCGCTGGACTGAGGTATCCGAGCAGTTGATGGCGTATTGCTTGATGTGGTGGAGGAAGAGGAGGAGGAAGTGGTAGAGGTATCRCAAAAAATATGAGAGATTAGAAATTAATTAAYAGATATTACAAGAGTTATATACAATTGCTATGTATGTGTGTGTGTGTGTGTGTGTGTGTGTGTGTGTGTTAGTGTAGGTGAGTAAGTGGGTGAGTAAATTAGTGATGGGTGAGTGAGTGAGTAAATTAGTGATGGGTGAGTGAGTGAGTAAATAAGTGATGGGTGAGTGAGTGAGTAAATTAGTGGGTGAGTGAGTGAGTAAATTAGTGGGTGAGTGAGTAAATTAGTGGGTGAGTGAGTAAATTAGTGGGTGAGTGAGTGAGTAAATTAGTGGGTGAGTGAGTGAGTAAATTAGTGGGTGAGTGAGTGAGTAAATTAGTGGGTGTGTAGAGTAAATTAGTGGGTGAGTAGAGTAAATTAGTGGGTGAGTGAGTGAGTAAATTAGTGGGTGAGTGAGTGAGTAAATTAGTGGGTGAGTAGAGTAAATTAGTGGGTGAGTAGAGTAAATTAGTGGGTGAGTGAGTGAGTAAATTAGTGGGTGAGTAGAGTAAATTAGTGGGTGAGTGAGTAAATTAGTGGGTGAGTGAGTGAGTATATTAGTGGGTGAGTGAGTGAGTAAATTAGTGGGTGAGTAGAGTAAATTAGTGGGTGATTGAGTGAGTGAGTAAATTAGTGGATAAGTGAGTGAGTGAGTAAATTAGTGGGTGATTGAGTGAGTGAGTAAATTAGTGGATAAGTCAGTGAGTGAGTGAGTGGGTGAGTGAGTGGGTGAGTGAGTGGGTGAGTGAGTGAGTGAGTGAGTGAGTGAGTGRGTGAGAGAGATGTCTTGTAATACTATCGGTAATACCTTTTCGGAGTCAATACGAAAGTGTTTCAAATCGGGATAAAACCAATACATTATGGACTTAACGGTCGCAAAGTTTTGAAACAATAGATACAACAATGCCATCAAATACAGGACACTTAAGCCGAAAATCAGACGCCAAACTGCGGGATGCGGTCGCGTGAACGGGCCGTTCGGAAAGGTCAACATCGATATGATTAGGAAGAAGAAGACAACACAYAGCAAGCCGTCGCAAATGTTGTCCTCCAATGAGTGGTCGGCGCCGTCGCCGCTGCGTTGAAATGCGGTAAAAAATACGGCCACAATCGATACGGTCAACAACGAGATGGTGTGCGGCTTATAGAAGAATTCCAGAGATATGTCGTCCACTGGGCGTTCATTGATGGCATAGAAATGGCTATTAATATCGCGGGAACTATCGTAGCCAATCCGGTCGTTGCCGATGATGTCCTGTTCGGACCATTGTGTTGACGATTCGCGTCGTCGGCTATCGCTGTTGAGGTCATTGGCGGCGGCGGCGGTTGCGGCGGTCATCTGTTGACACTTGCGATTGTGTTGGCCGTCAGCTGTCGAACCGTTACCGTCGGGTGACATACTGTCGGGTGTTATATATATATATATATATAAGTGACTACTTGTTTACTACGGATGTTGTTATCGGCCAACGATATCGTTGTCGGCGATTGTGTCGATGATGTCGATAGTGTCCAACAATAAGTCGATTACCGAAACCAATACATCCGATGTTAGCCACAAAACGGCCAACAATACTATAACTAATACAACGATTACGATAACTAATATAACTAATAGTATTAATAATATTATTAATAGTTTTAATAGTTTTCTAAATTGATCATGGTAAAATTGTTGGGTTAATAATAATTCATTGTCCATTTTTATTATTATTATTATTCTTATTATTAATGATTAGATAGCAATTATTATTATTAATGATCAAGGTCATTATTATTATTATTTAAAAATTTTTAAGTTAACAACAAAATAATAAAAAAATTTCTATTGTACTTATTATACTAGTACAATTTGTTATTGATTTTTATGTTTTTTACTACTAGTAAAAAATTTTTAATTTTTTATAAAATAATAAATTATTTTGTATATTGCTAATATTTTAAATATGATATTTTTTTGGACACTGCACCCACAAACATATACACAATTTTTAATTTTTAAAAAAATAATAATTATATGATAATACAGGGATTTTTTTTATTTAATTATTATTATTAATTTTTTTTTTAATTTTTTAGTTTTTTTTAAACTAAATATTTTTGTTGTATGTATAATCTACTGTACTGTACAATGTTTCAATGATTAAGCTATAAACATACACACACATAGATACTGTACTGTATATACAGTATAAAAATATTTTATTATAAACAAAAAAAAAAATTTGCCTAGGTCATTCATATCAAATTAAATAAACTAAAATTTATTAAATTATTTTATATCATATGATAAGATTAAGAAAAAAATAAAATAAAATATAAACAGTAAAAATTCATTTATTAATTATTATTATTATCTTCAAAAAATGTAAAAACTAAAATATTAAAAAAATATATGTACATGTACATGTATAGTACTTATATAATGTAACGTTGTTTATGAATATATTTTTTTTTATATACTGTATATTAAAAAAACATATGTTTTTTTTTATTATTATTATTATTATTATTATTATTAACAATAAATACAGTATTAATATATAAAACGTTATAAAACTTTTTTTTTATTAATTAATTAATTAATTAATAATAAAAATATTAATAAATAAAATGATCTAGCTAAATAATAATAATAATAATGTTATCAACAAAACTATTACGGCGACCATTGCCGGCGACAATCGGTAGACAATTTTTCGGCTCAATCGGTGGTGGCCAACAATATAAACAACAACAACACGTGGGTTATCGCCGGCGGCCCGACACCAGTGGCCAACAGTTACCGCCGACAATATACAAGCGTTTGGATGCGGTGGCGGACATCAACCATACAGATCTGGCCCGATATGATCATCGCCTGAATAATCGGCGACCGATTAGGCCATTAGCCCCACTGGACACTGATGGCCGTGAATTACTGGATGAATTAAGTCCCGTAGTCCCATTGTCCTATAATCTGGCCGCCTATGCTAACCGATCGGTGACCATCGAAATGCTAATCAAATTGGGCGTCAATTTAGTACAAATTGAAAACACCAGACCCGAGATCGCCGGCTATATCCTACAGTTGGACTTCGAGGCCGATATCAAACCGTATATCGAGTTTCTGGTCAACGTATGCGGTGTCTGGCCGTCACAGTTGGCCGATTTTATTACACGAAATCCATTGATATTTAGCCAACATATGGACGACTTGAACGTACGGCTAAACTATTACCGATCGAAACGGTTTACTAAGGATATGATTGCCGCGATGGTCACCAATTGTCCGGAACTGTTGAACAATACGACCAAATATGTTGACTATAAGTTGGCTTTTATGCTGAAAGAGTTTCGGCTATCGGCGGCCGATATCCGCCAACTGATGACCCGATGTCCAAACTTAGTCCTACTTAACGATATGGCTTACAGAGTATGAATGAATGATTGATTGGTTATAACAGTACTTATAATCACAATTTAATTGTTTATCTTTTTTTTTGTTTACCATTTATCGGCCAAAACATCAAAAAAGGAGTTGACGTTCATATTTGCCGAAGAGTTTGGCTTCAATGGCGACGAAATCAGATCCATATTATTGAAATCACCGGAACTGTTCCTCCTATGCTCTAAAAGTCATAAATGTAATTTAATATAACTATTATTATTATTATTATTATTATTATCTAACTATTAATAACTATTAATAACTATTAACCGTTAAATTGTTGGTTTTATCTCACAAGTCATGGGGAATAATGCGAGAGTTTTTCATACATAAGAAAAATATATAGTTTTTTTAAAAAATACTTTTGAATAATAAGTTCCCACACACACCCACCCCCTGTTTTTTGTATATATTTTCAAGATTTCCCTCACACCCCCACCCCCCATGTATTTGGGACGTCTCTAGTTGTTCCAACCCCCACCCCCAACCCCCATTGAATATGCTATCTATTTATAGATTTATAATATACCGTAAAAATACTGTAAATGTATACCAAAAAAAAAAAAAGTCATTTATTATTATTATGTTAAACCCATTGTTATAACTAATATATCTAAATATAAAAGTTTTTTTTAAAAAAAAAAATTGATTACTGTTATATAATTTATGGGCGTAAATTACAGTTCCTTATTCCACCCCCCCCCAATTTTGTTCCCCCTCCCCCACTGACTCGTTTAATTATTACCACTGGTGATAAAAAAAAATGCGAGTTTTTTTATACACCCGTATGAAAATGTTATTATTTATTTATTTTATTTTTTTGAATTCCATATGGGAAATAAAACACAATTTTACGGTAATTAGATATTTTAACTAAATGTTTGTTTTTAGCTCATCGTATAGTCATCAAAGTGTTTGATTTGGTACACAACGATATGATGATATCCCATGAATTGTTGACCAAATTTCCACAAATACTGATGAAATTTCGCCAATCGATCGAATCCCGACACCTGTATCTGAAACGGTTAGGTCGGGCACAGTATGATCCAACTAAACCATTGTACGTACCGTTGACTGCTTTCTATGAGTTAGAGGACAACGAATTTGCCGATAAATATGCTAAGACATCGGTCAATGATTTCAATTGTTTTTGTAAATCATTGTAAAATAATTCATAAATAAATAAATAAATTGTTTTCAAAGATATATATTATGTTTTTTTTTTTTATATAACATTTGTGTTTAGTTTATGTCCAGTTGTTTTTAAAACTATTTGTATAATAAATAAATTATATTTAAATTTTGATATTAATGATTGATTTTTAAATTATATATATATATTATATTTAGAAAAAAATTAAGTAAAATGGTTAAAATATTAATCAATTTATAGAAATTTTAATTATCAATTTAACTAAATTTTGTAATAAAATCAAACAATTATATATATACTGAGTTAAGTAATTACTTTAATTATTTTTTTTCTAAATAAATAGTTTTATTAATTACTAGTGTTTATTTATTTTTTTTATATTAATTATTTTATTTTAAATTTAAATATACCGGTAATTATTGAATAGTTTTTTTTATAAATAAGTTTATAATTTATAATAATTCGCCTGTAATTTGGGCTTAACTGCAAAACGGTTATACAGTATTTTTGGTAAGTGTGTAGTGCAGGTCAGCCACCCAATCAAAGGGGCATTACTATACAATACTATACTGTATATGTGTAGTAAACGTTAGCCAACATTACACACACAAATGCAGTCAACAATGCTTAACAGTAAAGTCTATAGTAAAGGGGTTTTCAATTTATGATTGATTGATTGATTTGACTAAACTATTTAATATTTAATTTATAATTAACTAATAAATAATTAAAAAAATAAAATAAATAATTAATAAAATTATAAATAAATAAATATATATTAAATTAAATTTAGTAATTATAATATACAGTATAATACAGTGTACAGTATGTACAGTGTATATGAATGACTCTTTAAAATTGTTTTGATTGTATGAAAAAAAATTTTTCGATTATATTTAAAACCATAACAATAACACAGTAGCCTAACTAACACAATAGTGTACTGTATGTATATATGCGCGCAATATTAGTATGTTTAATGCCTCCGAGGGGCGGAGTTTCTGTTATTATACACACACACACACACACACTATATTTTATTTGTAAGTATATATATTAAGTATAATCTATATGATATAAATCTATGTACTTGTTGTTTTGGTTTTGAATATAATCCGAACAGTTTATTATTATTATTATTATTATTATTGTTTTTCTACACATGTTTTCTATGAATTAATTTTATAAATCAAAATCAAATCAACAAAAAAAATAATTAATTAATTAATAAATTAAACCAAAAAAAAAAATCACACAAACTATGAGCCCGTGTTGTTTGGCCACCACTGCGACCACTACTACGGGTCGGCGATTGACTACCGCTTTATTGTCGGCCACTGTTGCCTACGCCACCCGAACTACAGGCAGTGGTCAGGCGGTCATCGGTCGGCGATATATTTTTGGCGGTCTGTTTGGCGGCGGCAGCAAAAAATCACAGCCGCCGACAGTGGCCACCGATTTGAAGTCATTGGACACTACGGCAACCGATGCCGTCGTCGTAGAGGATGAGGTCAAGTATACCGACGATGAACTGATGGCCATTCGCGATAAGTCCAATCTGCCGGCAAGTGTACGATCGATGCGACCGATTAATTGTTTGCCGCACTTACGTACCGAAGAAATACGCCAATATTACGCCCAATATGGCCGCCAATCGGGCCTTAAACCGGGCGTCCAGTGGCCGGCGCGCGATGAACTCCAGTGGCTCAGGGGTTACGAACAAGCATTTTGTCGGCCATTAGCCGATATGATAGCCGAAGTCCAAGCCGAACGTCACGGGGAGGCCAAACAACGTGCCGATCGACAGCGCGAAGTTGTGGCCAATTTGAAAAAATTGCCGCAAATGCGTCGCGATTTCTGGCAAAAGTATCGCCGAATGCATTCGGACAAAGAGGACGAAATCGTACGCAAAGAGCGTCTGATTCAAGAGGTTCGGGAGTTTGTCGGCTACGACTTGGATCCGCGCGATCCGCGTTTCGAAGAGGCCATCGTTAAGCGGGACGAAGAACAGAAACGTCTGATGAAAACCCAACGAAAACAAGAGAGACAACGGCTAACACTCGAGAGGTTGCAGACGTTGGCCAACGAAGCCATGGAAAGCGAACAACAATCGGAAGTATCGGCGGCCAGTAGTGGTGGTGATGGCGGCGGCGGCGGCGGCGGTGACGCCAATAAACCGCCCGCTGTTGCCGTAGATATTAAAAATAAATAATTTGAATTTATTACGTAATCATTTGTTTTTAATATCTACGGCAATAGCGGGCGGTTTATTGGTGGCGGCGCCGCCGTCACCGCCAATAAACCACCCGCTATTGCCGTAGATATTGAAAACAATTTATTAGTCATTAATACATTTTTAAATAAATTAATTAATTAATAAATTAGTGATTAATTTTTTATTGATACGATAATTAACGATACATTATATGTATTTAGATATGTAATGTTAATGTATTAATTAGTTATTAATAATATTATAATAATATACTGTAAATTTAATAATAATTATAATAAATTATATATATATATATATTTATAATTACCATAATTTATCAATAATAATAATAACATTTTATGGTACACAATGTTTGTTTGTTTTTTGTCACTAATTAATTATTATAATTATTATTATTATTATTTCCGGTAATTATTATTTGTAAAATTTTAAAATTGTTTTTAAAAATGTTTTTTTTAATTATTGATTAATTTTAAGTTTACTATAATTTGTTCAATGACATTTAAGTTTATTTATTTTTATTTTGGTGACAATAATAATATTTTTTAGTAAAGTGCACAAAAAAATCACATTTCGTAATAATTATTTTTTTTTTTTTAAATATAACATTTAGTGATAGTTTGATTTATTTTGAAATTTAGTGTATATTAAGTGATTTAAAATTTTAGGAAAAATAGTATATTATATAAGTAATGGCACCAAAAAATAGATAATTTTTTTAAAATTACAATTATATATATTCAATAGTATTTTATAGTTGAGAAAAAATTTGACATTTATTATTTTATATAAATATAAAAATAATTAATTAATTTAAAAATATACATCAAGTTTGATAATATGTTTGTAAAATGTGTTTTTAAATTTATATATCAATATATAATATTTTTTAATAAACCTGTATATTTATTAATTAATTTTTAAAATGATTTTTTCAAATAAAAACATAAATATTAATAATATTTATTAGTTTTGTTTATTATTTATTTATGAACTAATTATGAAAAATATTTTTTAAGTTCAAAAAAAATAATATCAATTATAATTAGATAATTTTTAAAAAAAATACTAACTATATTAATATGTATTTAATTAATTAATTAATAAATAATTTATATATAAATAAATAAATCGATGTTTTTTTATTTTGGTTTAATGCTTACAATACAGTAATAATAATAATTTTTGTTGCATTTGAAGTGCTTGAAGAAAAATTGTTTGATTTTTATATATATATATTTTATTTCATTAATTTGTAGTAATGATAATAATAATAATAATAATTAGATTTATTTATTAATAATTATTATACGGTAGTAATAGTAGTGAAAAAAACTACAGTAAAATTTTTTGTTTAATAAAATAATTTTATGTTTTTTAAATAAATTTTGCGAAAAAAATATTTTTCAATATTATATTTATCAAACTAACCAAATACGATATATATATATATATATATAAATTATTTTTAATATATATATATATTTAAAAATGAGATATAATTATACTGTATATATTAAAAAAAAAATTTCAATAAAAATCAGTTATATATATATATCATTGTTGCTATAAATCAGTGAAATTATCTTAAAAATTAAATAATAATAATAATTATTACAATATTTTGAAAATTCAATAATAATTTCTTAAAAATAATAATAAGTTATAACTTAATTTTAAACAAACAAAAAAAATTTGGTATTATATGTATGCGAAAAAAATAAGAGAAATAATCAAAATCTTATAATTATTTTTCATAATTTTTTAGAAAAATACAAAACAAAAAAAATTAATTGTTTTTTTTTATCATATAATCTAATAATAATAATAATATCATCAGTAAGTCTCATCCAAAGTTAGATAAGTAATAATAATAATAATAATAATTAAAATAAGTTATAATAAAAAATACGATATATTAGCACCAAATAAAACCAGATATTTTTGATGCTTTTTTTTCTTAACCATCTGTTTGGCCGCCAAATTGGTTTAATTTTTTTACGATAACGGCCTGTCCTCGGGAATGGTAGGTGAGGTGGCGTTCAACGATTGCTGGCGCTGTTGTTGTTCGCTATTATTCAATGCGTCCTCAAAACTGTTGGTACTATTGCTGCGCGATGTCGACATTTTGGTCTAAAAAATAAAAAAAATATATATTAATTACCGCACAAAAAACGGGTAAATGTGTGTATGGGTGGGTACCGGTATGTGTTGATGGGTTAGCCCTCACACACACACACACACTAGTGGTACCGGTATGTGTTGATGGGTTAGCCTTCACACACACAAACACACTGGTGGTAACGGTATGTGTTGGTGGATGGGTTAGCCCTCACACACACACACACATACACTGATAGTACCGGTATGTGTAGGTGGGTTAGCCCTCTCACACACATACACACTGGTGGTACTGGTATGTGTAGGTGGGTTAGCCCTCACACACTTGTTGTATCGATATGTATGGGTGGGTCAGCCATCACACAAACTAGTGGTACCGATATGTGTGGGTGGGTTAGCCCTCTCTCTCACACACACAGACTGGTGGTACCGATATGTATGGGTGGGTCAGCCATCACACAAACTAGTGGTACCGATATGTGTGGGTGGGTTAGCCCTCTCTCTCACACACACAGACTGGAGGTACCGATATGTATGGGTGGGTTAGCCCTCTCTCTCTCTCACACACACACACACACTAGTGGTACGGGTATGTGTGGGTGGGTGGGTTAGCCCTGATACACACATACACACTGGTTACCACCGATACTACTACTAACCTTAACATTGGTAACCGCCGAACCCACCCGTTCCTCAAACGACTTGAATGCCGTCGAGTTTTTAACTTCGCCCAACTTTCGGGCCACACTTCCGCCGAACGATCCGAACACCGACGATGTCTTCTCCGTTGCCGTCTTTACCACTTCAGATGTTTTCTGATAACTATTGAAAAAAAAAACAAAAATAATAAAATTAAAAAAAAAATATAATTATTTTTGATATATATATGTGTGTGTGGTTTGAATTGAAAAATTTTTGAGAAACAATAGTAATTATTAAAAAATAATAAATTATTTCAATCAAAAACAAACAATACATTAAAGCAATGAAACATAACAAGCATTAGTGTTAAATAATTGAAAATATTAAAAATAAAACAATTTTTTTTTATAATTATTATTATTATTATTATTAGACATACGTCGGCACATATGAAAACTTTCCCAATCCTGAGCTGTATATTATTATTATTATTATTATTAGTAATTAATTAATTACCGGTAATTAATTTTTGGTAAGCAATTTGGATGAAAAATTAGATATTAAAACAAACAATTAATTAAATATATATATTTTTATAAAATAAAACAGTAATTAATAACAAATAACAACAACATTAACAGTAATAACAACAATAATTTAATTAAATTGTTGTTAATAAAATACATGAGCTATCAGTTAGCATAAGCGACAACAACAACAATAATAAAGCGATTATAAGGACAGTTAGACGGATAGTTAGTATATATATATATATATATATATAGGTAACCACAAAAGTAATGGACAGTTTCAAGATAGCGGTACAGATAGTCAGTCATACATATGACACTAGACACCCATAGACAGTGTTGGGCACAGGTAGATAGGGTTGACATGGGGTGGGTGTGTGTGTGTGGGGGAGGGGGTAGACACTCACATGGGAGCAGTTTGAATGGCTGTATTCCACTCGACGATCTTATCGCTCGTATCTTTATAACTGTTTATAACATTTATATAATAATAATATATCCGTTTAACTATAGACACACATAATCAACGGGTAATTGATAGTCAATAGAGAGAGAGAGAGAGATAGAGGGTGGGGGTTGGGGGCGGGTATATAGACAACAAAATAGCTGATAGTCATTTAGCACAGTTAAAATACAATTGATTTGCTAGTAGTAGTAGTAGACTAACTAACCCATAAAATACTAATATCATAAAAATTATTTATTATTAAAATTATATTATTAACCGGTAATACTGTGTTATAGTAATAATTTTTTTTTTTTAAATAATAGTTATACAGTATATAAAAGTTATATAACTATTGAGATTTAGTTTTTATTTTTTTAAAAAGCACCGGTAGTTTTCTAAAACTAAAATTATTGTATTATTTCTATCAATTAGATAATTATTATTATTTCAAATAAACTCTGTATTATACTTAATATATACAGGGATGGGGTGCACCTGTGCTTGTTGTGTGTGTTTGGGTCACCATATATATATAGTTAGTCATATAGTGGTTGATAGGGGTGGGGGGGGGGTAGCATTGCACCTACACCAACAACAACAACAATGATGGCTCATATATATATCATCAGTTATACTATTATTACTATTATCCGATAGGATGGGATGGGTTGGGGGTACTGGTTATTTTTTGAAAGGTATGATTAACGCTACTGTTATCATTATTATAAACAGGGGGTAGGGGTGGGTATGTAGAGATAGGGGGTGGCATACGCAGTGGTCTCCTGGATATTTTTGATGCCCTGTTCCATATCTTCGCGAAACTCCTTCCAGACGGTTATACCCAACTTTCTCTTCAGCTCATGGGCTCGCTGTACCTTAGAGTTGAGCACCTGTCGCAATGTCTGGATCTCCTCCTCAGTCTAGTGATGGTTAGATGGATGGATGGATTGGACAGACATACGGTTAGTATATATATTAAAATTAATTAAATTGATTGATTGATAATACTTTAGCCAACTCTAGCTTCCATTCCTCTTCAAACTGTTGTCGTTGCTGTGGATCCAAGTCCTGGCCATCAGCTGATCCATGGCTGGCGGCGTCAAATGCCTCGTCACTCGATGCGTTAAAATAGCTGTCTATTGATTACAAAGAGAGAGAGAGAGAGATTATCAGTAATTTAATTATAATTTATTAATATATATATAAAACTAATTGAATTATATATATATATATATAAAGTATTTTTTCATCAATTATTAATCAATCATAACTTTTATATATATATACAGTACAGGTATATGATATAACAGTAAACACATAATATATATATATATATATATATATATACAGTAGATATGAGAGTACAGTAGTAAATATTTATGAAAATATATTAAATAAAAAACTATTTCAATTATTTATGGCTGAATAAAAACCAACAACACTTATATTATTATAATATAATAATATTAAAATAATTAAATTAAACTTTTCAATAGACTATTATTATGACACTTACATAAAACACAATAACATATATATATATTTATTAATTAAATCTATAAATTTAATTAGAGATTACAAATATATATATATATATATTATAATAATAATAATAATAATATATATATAATAAAATACCTAAATATAGCAACAACAACAAAATCAATGACAGCAATAATAAACAACAAAAAAAATATTTCGATAATAATAATAATTATTTATATTATAAAAAGTAATTATTCTGATCCTATTGTCTATTAAAAAAAAAAACAAAAAAAATTATTTTTAATAATTTTTTTATTATATATATAAAAATACAGTAATTTTTTTTTTTTGGTTTTAATTATCACTTTTTAATTGATACCTAATTCTTCGCTTTCTTCGGCAGAGGCAATGCGCCTAAAAGTTTCATACTTTTCCGGATCTAATGGTTCGGGTTTAAGTAGTAGCGAATCGGTACTGATTTCATCGTAGTCGGCACTCCTGAGCCGATCAGTACCGCCGCCACCACCGATGCCGCCACCGTTACGGTGATGACCATCGGCAGCCGCGGCTAATTGACTGACCGCTCGTTTATCGGTTGTTTTATTATTAATTAAAATTTTATTACTATTACTACTACTATTAGTAGTAGTTTTAGAGGATTTACTATTATTTGTTGATAACTTTTTAGATGACATTTTTTGAATATATTATTAATTATTATATTTATTTATTTAAGTATTTTTTTAAATAGTTATTAAATATATATATATTTTGCTACTATTTTTTTTGTCATCAATTAATCAATAAAATATACATTAATAACAACTACTACTACACAACACAACAACAAACTTAATGGCACTTTATATATGTATATAAATAGATAAAATAAATATATATATATTAATAGTATATATAATAGTAGATATATATAAATAATTTAATTAATTTTCCTAATCTTTCTATTAAACAGTTTATCAATAATTTTTTTTGTCAATAAACTTATATTTAAAACAACAAACAAACACAAAAATCATATACAGTATAAACACATTGTTTTTAGCACCAAATAAATAAATAAATAATTAAATACATATACTGTATGAATATTTTATATGATATTTGAAACAATTTGATATATAAATATAAATATATAATAAAATAGTGAACACGTATATCAATTGTTGGCAACCAATCTATCTATAAATATATATAGATAGATATATATCGATATAAAACAACAATTTCAAGTAAAAACAACAACAAAAAATTTGTATAAAAATTTTTGTAAAAAAATAATTACTAAAAAAAACTTTAAAACTTCAATTGATATTATTTTTAGTTTCAATAACAACAACAACAAAACAAACTATCGCTAAAAAAAACTTGATATATATATATACATATACTGTATATATATATATTCACATTTGCAAATATATATGTATATATATTTATATATATATATATATATATATATATAAATAGATAGACAGGTCTAGTAGTTTATTTTTGATGGTGACGATGCTGCTGATGATGGTGATGGTGTGTTGTGGCAATTATTGGATAGGTAGGTAAGTGGACGCCATTCAAGTGAATCATCAGCACCTGTAGGCACAGGTATGTTGTGTGTGTGTGTATGTGTATGAGAGATAAGGGAGAGCACCGGTACTACTAATACTACTACTACTACTACTACTAGAAAGATAGATAAACCGGTTGCTCAGCAAGTGGTTGCTCCCAAAAAAAAAAAAATATTAAATAATAATAATAATAGTCACTATCTCAACAAAAAAAAAACAATAATAACAACAAAATAAAACACAACTACACCACTAAATGTCATAAAAAAAATTTTTTTTTCATATACTAGTGTATCATATCATATATATATATAAAATTATAAACTTTTTTGTTTTATATGTCTATCCTATCCAATCAAATACCCAATAATTATTATTAGTATATATATATTAGTATTATATTTATTATAAATGATTGATGTTTTAATATTATCACGTTTTGTGTGTGTGTTTGTTATTATTTGTTATAATAATAATAATTTTTATTATTATTATTGTTTGTGAAATCAATGTTGTTTAACCCAACAAAAATCATATCATTTAAATTTAATATTTTAATTTTTAATATACTGTATATACAGGTCATATCATAAGTATTTTTTATTAAACTAAAATATCATTGATTTATTGCTTGTATGATATAAATTAATATATATATATAAATTTTACCTGTATTAATTTTACTTATATATATAATTTTATACACTATATATATTGTATATTTATGTTATACAAGATAAAACTAAATGCTAAAATTGATTTTTATTTTTAATAAATCATAACACATAATAATGATAACAATGATACTGTAATAATAATAATAATAATAATAATATTTGTAACAATAGATAAAACAATAATATAACATATAATTTGTTTTTAAATTTTGTATATAATTTGTATAGATTGCAATGATTAATGAAATTAAATTATTATAATCAATATATATAAATATACCCGGGTATATCCATAATTTAATTATGCATTATCATCATGATCAATTTAATAAATTATATTTATATTATTTGTAAATAACATCATAAACTTGATGTTGTTGTAATAAACCATATATTAATAATAAATTTATTAATTTAAAAAAAACTACAAAACAAATTGCAGTATTATTATTAGATTTAATTAAAAAATTGTTATAAAAAACAAACAACAATTTAAATATAATATATATTTAAATTAATTTAAAAAAATAAAATAAAATGTTATCTAATTATCCTAGACAATATATATATTAACATAGACATTTAGCTATAACTTTTTAGCTAGCTTACTTTTATTGTATACATTATAAATAAATATATAACATTGTATACAAATACACAATATGTTTCAATTATTTAGATATAACTAAAATAACAAAAAAAAAATTTACACTTATAAATAATAAATCACCTGGTATCATTACGACTAACATATTATAATTATTATTATAAATAATTAAAACTCATATATATCTATATATCATATACAGTATATACATATTTTTTGTTGTTTGTTGCAAAAAAAACACTTGTAGCTTAGTTATTCAATAATAATATAATATAATTATTGCCAGCACTGGTAGGTTTACACCACCATTAACTACTAAACAGGAAAAAAGGGTGGGCTGTTAGCTATATATATATATATATAATTTATATATATATATAGTCTAATCATATATCAATATATTTATGGTGCAAACATAGACACATATTTTATTTTTTGTTAAATAATTTTAACATAATTTTTTTACATCATATATACAGTATATATCTCATGTAAATTATTATATCTATTATATATTGATTGGTAAATAAATGAGATAAAAAAAATTTTTAAAAAAATAGTATATTTAAAAAATAACTAATTTATAGCACTGTATATAAAAAAATTTTTTTTAAGTTTTAGATAATGATTATGAGATATCAATACATTTAATATATATATATATTTATATACATATGTGTATATTAATACACACACACACACACACACACACACACACACACACACACACACACACACACACACACACACACACACACACACACACACACACACACACACACACACACATTACTACTGTATAATATAGATAATATTATTAAAAAATGATGATTATTATTATTATTATTAGTAATCAAAAAAATGTACATGTATAAATTAATAATAATAATATCACAAATAGATATTTATATACATAGATTGATACATTACAAAAATAACCATGCTAAGCTAATTATTATTATACATTACCCCCTACCCTACACACCCACCCACCCACCCATTCAATTTATATGACCACACCATGGTCATTTTAATATATTGTACACACATGTAGATATCGGGGGGCGGTGAGGGGTGGGTGTGTGGGTTAGGTATGCTAAATAAGGTATGCTAAATAATAATCAACAAATTGACACTAGTTGGTTTTTTAAATTTAGCCATAAATAATTATTTTTGAATTTTTTATATATATATTAATGGTGGTTTTATATTAACCCCTATGTTAACCCCCCACCCCCACCCAAAAAAAATTAATTACATACCGGCTTCGCTCAGGTAGTTATTGGTGGCTATATTGATGTCCTTACCGTTGTTATCCATTGTTGTTGTTATACTAGTAGTAGTAGTAGTAGTGATAGTATTGGTCACACAAAACACTAGACACTAAACTATTATAATACTAATAATAATAATAAGTATATTAACAAAACAATATGTTTTTTTAATTATAATTAGTTATATAATGCTATCAATGATATGCTATATATTTTGTTTAATAGTTATATTATATTAATAGACAGCAAATGTTTTTTTTTTTTAATAATATACAGTACAGTGTTATTCACACATTTTGCACACATCTATATGTATGAATCATAGATATAATGTATTAAAAATATATTTGATTTTTATTTGATTTTTTTTTTTTTTTAGTATATTTATGACGTTATTATTATATGTGTGTATTTGTGTGTGATATTCACAAATAACGTCTAGTTTAATGTTTTTAGATTTTTAGATTTTAATATTTACAAAAAAATTTGATAAATTTAAAATAGTTTGTAAAACTATATATTGATATTATAAAATAAATTAAAATTAATTAAATTTAATAATAAGTATTTTATTATTATTGCTTTATTTTACATTATAATAATACTGTATTATTATTGTTGTATTAAAATAATTAGTTAAAAAACATGATTACCTTTTAAAAATAAATTGCATATTAAGTAAATAATTTATAAATAAGTTTTTTAAATATATTTATAAAAGTGTAAAATTAATTAAATTAAAAAATGTAAATTTAAAAAAAAATACTAATTACAAAACAAACAAAATAATTATAAATACAATTAATTAATTTAGTTTTTATAAAAGTTTTGGACAATTATTGATTGAAATTTTCGTAATTTTCCGACAATTTCTAACTAAACAGTCCATTGATTTTTGTCCATAATTTTCATTGCCATTCAATTCCAATGATTTCAGATTCGGTAAATTTGATACCGATTTCATCAGCGAATCGGTAATCTGTATGTCAAACAATTTGATGGCCTC
Source organism: Oppia nitens (assembly GCF_028296485.1). NCBI lineage: Eukaryota > Metazoa > Arthropoda > Arachnida > Sarcoptiformes > Oppiidae > Oppia > Oppia nitens. The sequence continues at coordinate 329,321 of NW_026533219.1, read as the reverse complement.
GAGTCGTGGCCAACACTGATGACAATTGTCGAAAAATTGATGCCGAAAACGGTAGCCGTAGTATGAAATTAAGGTAAAATGTGTCAGACGTTTCAATTGGCCAAACGATTGGCAGCCGACGGCAAAATCTTTGTCAAAATAGCCGCTCAACTGCAGGCGTGTTAGCCGATAAAATCGTGGTCCGGATATTGTTTCGATAATACGGGTCATCAGATCCGTCGACAATACAATCTGATTCAGAGACAACCGCTTCAGTTGACGGCCACAGTGATCGCCAATACGTTTCAGTTGATCGCTACCGATGGCCACCTGTGAGTCGCTTATGATTTGCAGGTCAACCAATCGGGTCATTCTGGTCAAACCGGTTACCAGTGTTTCCATTGCCCGTTCGTCGCAACTACGGCTAACCGTAACGTCCAGCGATCGTAACTGTCGGCCATAACCACTGTCGCCGGCGGCGGCGGCAGCGGTGTCGGCGGCAAAGTGTTGAGCAAAATATTTTGTTTCGTTTGAACTATACTTGAAGTGTAGACTACGTAACCGTTTGAAGATTACCGACGGCGACGACGATGTGGACGACCGGAACAGTTGATTGAAGACATTGTTTCGGTTATGCGATACGATATCAATCTCTTCGAGACAGTCGGCGGCCGCGGACGTAGTCTTTGTCAGTGCCGTTAGCAGCGAACGATTGGCCGAAACATTGGACGGCTTAACGAAAGCAAATGAACGCAACCGACCCGAACATCTGTCCATAAATTTGCCGATAGTTTCCGTGGAAACGTTACGCCATTGTTGCATATCTATGGACCGCAATCGCGGTAATTGTTGGCCAATCAGGTCGATCATTGCGTTCATTGTCTGATCGTCGACAGCGCCGCCGTCGCCGCTGACCACTACCCGCTCGATGTGCGGACACTTGCGTAGGACGGTCTCGAATCGGCGTAAATGTATTTTTCCGTCGCCGTCATCGCCGTCGCCGCCATCGTTACCATTGCTATCACCGCCGCAGCAGCCGCTGGCCAGACCACGGACGCCCAGTTTGTCCACTAGTTTGCCGTCGATGGTCAGTACGCGGTGTTTGGCAAATATTGTCCGCCGAAACTGTCGGCCAACACATTCGTAGCGGAATTTATCCCCAAATGACAGATAATCGACAATCACTTCCGTCAGGTCATCGCCGAACCGGTCAAACGATTGCCGCCGATAACTATGATTATGATCAGTGTTTTCAGCCATCAATTATTAACTAATTAATTATTATTAACTAAATATTAATTATTATTATTATTAACTTTTAGTCATATTTTTTTAATTATTAAAATTTTTTATATAAAAAACTAATTATTAAATTAAATTAATTTAAATTAAAAAAAAAACTTTTTGTTTGTTTAGTTTATAAAATGTTTTTTTTTTGTTTGTTTGTAATGTTGTCTAATAGTATTGATTGTGACTTAACATTGAATTATTAAAATACTATTTACAGTATTATTGTATATATAATATAATATCAGTGTTTATGTTATGTTTTTAAAGATAGTGATAGACTATAGCTATTACTGTATAAAACATTATATATATATATATATATATGTTTTTATTTAGGTCTAGTGTTGACAGATGGCGATATATATGAGACTATTTTTTGGAGGAAATACAAAGTTATTAATATTAAGCCTTAATAGTATTAATTATATATTAATTAATAAAATTAATTATAATTAGATATCTAATAAACCTTTTATTTTTAGTTTTATAAATAGATATTTAGTTTATAAAAAAAATGACCAAGAACATAATTCTAGATAATATTATGACTATAACATTATTGTATTATTAATTGATCATTTTTTAAAATTAATTATAAAAAAAATTAGCCTAGATAATAGCAGCATCGATATAAAGTAGTTTTTACTATTATATACTATTAGCTAGGTTAATTTTACAATTAATTAGCAAAATAAATGATCAATTACAATAATGTTGAGTTTAAATAATAATAATTATTATAAAATTTAAAAAATATTATTTATTTTAGTTTTATATTTATTATTAAAACAACATTTTTTTTAATTATTATTATTTTTATTAGTAATTATTTTTATTATTATTACAGCAGTTATATTGAGTATTATATTAATTAATTAATTATTTTTATTTTATATTACAACAAATGGCAGTATTAAAACAATACACACACACACACAAAATGATAATTATATTTTTTTAAAAAATAAAATAATATAATTAAAGTTATGATTAAAAATAAAAATATATATATATATTATGTATAAAAATATTTGTTAAAAAGTTTTTTATAAAACTTATTTTAATGCATTAAATTTTATGCTTAAATGATTAAAAAAATATATATATATTGATATTATATATGATACCAATTGAACACATTTTTTTCAAAAATACTTTTTTTTTGTATATAAACTTTTTTGTTTCACTTATAAATTGTCAGTTTTCGGTAGTTTCGGCGGCAATTTTGGTCGTCTATTATTATTATTATTATTACCGCCGCCCCGTGGTTTGACTGTCCGTTTCGGTGATGTCGGTGGTTGTGACCGGTGCTTCTTTTTCAGGGCCGGCTTAACATTTTCAAGCTCTTCCCCAATATAATTACCGGGCGGATCGTAATTGCAGCTAAAAATTTATTTTTATAAAAAATAGGTTAAAATTTAAAAATAAATAAAAAATTTTATACTAAATTTTATAATACAATATAAACAATAATAAAAAACTATTATTGTTTTTTAATATATATTTTTTATAATAATAATAATAATAAACCAAAAAATAATAATTATTATCAAATAAATACATTATTATATTATTATTATTAGTATTACAAGTGTTGATAGATATGGTTAATGTATATTAAATATCTGTTAAAACAATACATTTAATTTTTTTTAAAAATGATCATGAACATAATTGTAGATAATATTAAACTATAACATTAATTGTAATTGGTCATTTTTGTTGTTTTTGATTAATTGTAAAATTTCACCTAGATAATAGTTGACTATTATCTACTATTATCTATAGTTAATTTTACAATTAATCAAAAATAAAATATTGATTATTATTATTAACACTTACACAGTGTATGTACCGCCCAGTGGTCCGCTGCTAACAGCCCGTCCGCATCCTATCTTACGGGTGTCACGCCATACCTGTCCTCAAAAAAAAATCAAGATATTAAAAAACAATTAGATTTTATCAAAAAACACAATTTGAATTAAATAATTAAATTAAATAATAATAATAATTAAATAATAATAATAAGAAATTAAATAGATAATAATAATAATAATAAATTAGATAATAATAATAATAATAAATTAAATAATAATAATAAATTAAATAATAATAATAAATTAAATAATAATAATAAATTAAATAATAATAATAAATTAAATAATAATAATTAATTAAATAATAATAATAAATTAAATAATAATAATAAAAATAAATTAAATAATAATAATTAATTAAATAATAATAATAAATTAAATAATAATAATAAAAATAAATTAAATAATAATAATTAATTAAATAATAATAATAAATTAAATAATAATAATAATTAATTAAATGCCATTTGTGTGAAATGTCCGTTTCTTGCGGTTATATTTGGTTTGCGATAGTTATAGATTTTCCATTCATCGTACCATAGTTTTAACGGTACCCGACAGTCAACGTTGACAATTGAATTCCAGGCCAGATTTTCGCCGTAGTCGAGGTCGTCGGGGTGCCGAAAATTACTGCCATCTTGTTTGGCAATTTCCGTGGCCCGATAGCGGGCAAAATCTTCTAGCTATTAGAAAATTAAAAAAATATATAATTAAAAAAAAATACTAAATATTTAATAAAATTTATGTTTTAATGCAGTATTAAATAAATGTTTTATAAAGTTATCATGAACAAATTAGTATTGTTTATATTTATTGTAACATTGATAACAATTATCTATGGTATGAATTTAAGTTAAACTTCTAGGTTAAGAAATTTTTAAAATTTAACAAAAAAATAGTTTGAATATAAAAATTTATTACAATTTATTAATGATTTTTTTTGAGTTAAGTTTACTATAAATTAAATCTGAGATTATTTATTATAAACTAAATTTATTTATTTTTAAAAAATACTAATTAACAAAAAGTTTTATTTTTAAATAATTTTTGATTCAAACAAAAATTGTAAATTTTCTAAAAATCTATAGCTAAAAATGTTGTCTAAAAATAAGCTATGTTGTCATTTAATAAAATTATTATTTTTAATAGTTTTTTTAAATATTTATTTATTATTTTTTTTCTACACGAAAATCTAATTAAATTAGTATTTTTTTTAAATAGTTTTTTTTGAAAATAGAAAAGATAAATCAAATATTTAATGATTTATAATAATTAAAATTAAATATCCAGATAATTAATTGTATAAATTATAAATTTTATACAATAATATACACAACAATGTAATCAAACTATTAAAAAAACATATAATCATTATTATTTATATTTATTGATTATACCATTTAATGTGATTACTATTATATATTTTAATAATACTAAAAATATATTACAAAAAAACATAGATTAAGCTATAAAAAAATTAATTTAAAACGATTAACTTGTTTAACTAGATTTAACCAAGGTCAATTTGTGGCATATATTTTAAACAACAATATTCAAATATATCACGATATATTGGGGAAAAAAAATTTTATATTGATATTAATAGCTAATTAAATAATACACAATGTGTTTGTTTGTTTGTTTTTTTTAAAATAAAAAAAAATAATTCAAAGTTAAAATTTAATTTTTCAAACAAAAAATTATTCATATAATTAATTATATAACTTATTTTTCAAAAAAATTTATATTAAAATATTAATAATAATTTTTTTTTGATTATATAAAAAACAATATTTGATAAATAATTTATTTTAATAAACAAATAGGTTTTGATTAGAAAAATTATGTTTAGTTTAAAAATATTGTATTGTATTATATTATCACTGAATATATTTGAAATATTTATTTTAATTTTAGTTTTTTAATTATAAATACTATAAATTAAATATAATATAATATAAATATATATTTACTTTAGCGCTATGTTTAAGTAGTGACGCCCCATGAAGTTTACGGTAATAGTTATGCCATTTAATACAATCGCTTTGAAATTTACCGGTAGATGTGTCCTCAAAATCATTATCGGCTGAAATATATAAATAAATATATAATTTAAAATAATTTAATATAAATAATATATTAATATTATATTATAAATAAATGAATAATTTTTAAAATAATACTATTTATCGTATAATTTAAAAATTAAATCAGATATTAATTATTATTATTATTATAATTCTAATATAATTTATAACTTAAATTATAGATTTATATTTTTATGATTTTTGTTGTTATTGTTGTTGATTTAAAGCTTAAATTATTTAAAATATTTTTTTACAATAAAATTAAATAAATAAATTTTGTAATAATAATAAAATGTGATTTTATTAAAAATTTAATAATATTTAAAAAAATATATTGTAAATAAAAAGGCAATTAAATTAATATTATAAAATAGTCTAAAAATTGTTAATTATATTATTATTAGTACTATAATAATAATAATAACAATAAATAATAAGTCATAAATAAAAATTATTATATAAATATTATAATAATAATATATTTTTACAAAAATCCATACCATTTATAATTGTTGTCAACGTTGAAGTAAAAATAGTTACAAACAAAACTAATTTGTTCATGATAACTTTATAAATCATTTATTTTAATACAGTATTAATGTATTAAAACATAAACTTTATTTAAATATTAGTATTTTTATTAATACTGAGATATTATCAAAAAAATTTTAACTTAAAAAATTAATAAATTTGCATAAAATAATAATTTTTCAAATAAAACTCTATTTGATAAAAATCTATTGATAAAAATCTTTATATTTATATAGAAAACTATAAAATTTAATTTTTATAATTTTACAAATAATAATAAAAAGATAATCATTAACTATAATTATTTAATAATTATAGACTCATCTTATTTTTAAATATATTAAATAAGTTTAAACTACAGTAAGGTTACTAAATAATAATAATAATAATAATAGATATATCATATCATTATTGTATTTATATAAATACATGTATAGAAAGAGTTATTATTATTATTTTATTTTTTTTAATTTTTTTTGTAAGTACTGCTAATTTATATATAATTTTTTTCAAATAAAAAAATTGTCCTTGAATAAGTTCATAATAGTTATGGGATATTCAAAAAATTATATATATATATATATATATATATAATATATAGGAATTTTTGTGACCAATAATACTGTATTAATAATAATAATAAACATATATAATAAATCTTATTACTATTTAGCATTATTAATACCAAATATATATATATATATATATATATATATATATATATATATATATATGAGCAAGGTTGTATTGTAATAAATTTTGTAATATTTATGATCATTGTTATGTATATATATAATATTTATTATTATATAGTTATTTTTTTTGTTGTTAAATATTTTTTTCAGGTATTTATTTATAAATATTGTAAAACATATATATAATATTTAAATGATACTATTATTGTCAAATAAAAATTATTATTATTATTATGCAATTAATGTGTGCTCAATAAAAAAGTTATTATTTTTTAGAAATTTAAATATTTTTATCTAATTTATTAAAAATATATATTTAAATATTTAATATAATATTTAAACAGAAAATAAATAAAAAATCAAGGGATCCTTGGAGTGTATGATAAAAATTAACAAAAAAATAAATAAAATTTTAAATAAAGTATTAACATAATTATAATCATAATTATAAATTATCAATTGTTTTATTATATACAGTATATACTGTATATATATATTTATATAATTAAGATAATACAGTAAAATCCTATGATTCACTCATTTTTATTTTTTGCATTTTTATAAAATACAGTATTACTGTATAAATAGGATTAACATAATTATGAGATTTATGAGTAATTTATATATATAAATATATATACAGATAGTACTGTATACTTATACTTAATAACGATAATAATAATAATACTGTAATTATTATTATATTAATAATTAAAAAAATATTGTCATTATTAATTATGCATACATTAATTAATTAATTAAAAACTATGATTAAATATTACTACTAAATAAACTAATAAAATATTTTCCATACATAAGTATATAGAATTAATTTTTATTTTTTTTCAACAAAAAAATTTAATATACTTTATGCAAATATTTATATATATATATATATATATATATAAAAATAATATTTAAATATTATTAATATTTTAATAAAATAAAATTCATTACTATATTGATAGATTCATATTGAATATGTTTTTTTTCTATAAAAAAAATTTTAATTTAATTATTTCATAAATTATTTAATTATAATTAAAAATAATAGTCGAAATAAAATAAAATAAAACACTATATATAAGGTTAATAAAAATATATATTTTATTATTTTGTTTTATCGCTTAAATAAATATAATATCATAATTAGAAACTAATAAAATTAAAATTAAAAATTAAAATTTAATGATATATTATATTAAATGACACAAATGTTATGAGTTTTTGTTTTATACAGACACACAAAAAAATCAATCAATCAATCAATTAGTCAATCGTCTAATAGTTATCCCGTTTGAGTCCGTATTTGATTTCCAGATCGTCCGCCTCCTTGAAGGACTGGGAGCCAAATACATACTTAACTGGCGCTTGTTTTTGTTGGTCAATCTGATGGAGGGCTGGCGTAAATACACGCCAGGCTTCGGCCAGTTCATCGGTACGGACAAAATTTGTCTGACGGCCGGCAAACACGTCCAACAATAGGACTTCGTAGGCGTCGGGAAGTTCGGCCGTCTATTTAGAGAAAAAAAACATAAACAAAAAATAAATAAAAGTATTTTTTTTAAATAATAATAATAATAATAATAACTATAGAGAGGGGGCATAATGTCCTAACCCCTACCCCTACCCCTACCCCTACCCCTACCCCTACCCCTACCCCTACCCCTACCCCTACCCCTACCCCTACCCCTACCCCTACCCCTACCCCCTACCCCCGAACCTAAATCACATCATATGGCATACGTCTCAAAATTAAAATTTTGAGTTAATATATAGAAGTTTTTTATAATAATAATAATAAAAATAACTATAGAGAGGGTGGGGGTCTAATGTCGTAACCCCCACCCCATACCCCCCCCCCCCAAAAAACTAAATCAGATCATATGGCATACGTCCCAAATGATCATATTTTGAAAATTAAAATTTTTAGTTAATATATAGACTATTAATAAATATTATATATTTATAAAAAAAATAATATTATTAATAGATTTGGGTTAAAAAAAATGTTTGTTTTTTTTTGATCAAATCAACTTTAGGTGTGTCTGTGTGGGGGTGTGAGTGTGTAACCCCACTCCCACCCCTAAACAGTCCTATAATAATAATAATACTTACATAGAAACGTGTGGCATAGGTCAGGTCCAGTTCCGTTTGTATCAAATCGTTACCCATACCCGGCCTTTTGATATTCAAACGTTGATAGACGGCTTCATTTGGCTGTATTCTGATAACTGTCTGATCCGGTCGGGACTGTCCGCCAAACAAATCTTCGTCTACCGGTTTGTATTGGACTCTGATTTCTACCCGACTTTCATCGGTAGCCTTACCCGACCTAATAAACATCGGTACTCCGCGCCAGCGATCATTGTCCACATGCAATACGACCAGCGAATAGGTGGCCGCTGTCGAGTTTTTCGGTACTTTCGGGTCATCCGTATAACTGGTATTGGCTTCGCCGACACCATTGGGATTGCGTACGTATTGACCTAATACTACATCATCGACTACCAGGGTTTTCATGTGTTGCAATAGGTATAGCTATTTTCAACAACAAAAAAATAATAAAATAAATACAATAATGTTTTTTTAAAAAAGGGAACGGTATGTACAGTATATAATATATACAGAATATATATATATATATCATTAGAAATTCTCTATATATCTCGCACACATACATACCCACACAACATATATGCACACACAAACACACATATAGACATACACATATATACATACATACATACATACATACATACATACATACATACATACATACATACATACATACATACATACATACATACATACATACATACATACATACATACATACATACATACACACAYACACACACACACACATACACACACACACACACACACACACACACACACACATACATACACACACACACATACATACATACATACATACATACATACACACATACACACACACACATACATACACACACACACACACACACACACACACACACATACATACACACACACATACATACATACATACATACATACATACATACATACATACATACATACATACATACATACATACATACATACACATACAGTACATACCTTTTCATTTCTAATCTTATCGGCATCGCTACTCTCCGGCCGTTCCATAGTAACCAATGCTAGCACCTGAAGCAAATGATTTTGTACGACATCCCTAATAATACCGTACTGTTCAAAATAATCGCCCCTTCCTTGGGTACCAAACGGTTCCTTAAACAGTACTTCAATGTTGGCCACRTGCCGATTGTTCCACTGGGGCTCCAGCAGGCGATTACCGAACCTCAAGGCCAACAAATTCTGTACCATTTCTTTGCCCAGATAGTGATCGATGCGGTAGATCTGGTCTTCGCGAAACAAACTGCTCAGGACTTTGGACAACACGTCCGACGATTCACTATCTTTGCCGAACGGCTTTTCGATGACCATTCGTGTCCAACCGGTTTTCGACTCCACTGTCTCTTTCAACGCTCGAGCCGTATCGGCAAACAGGTTCGGTGGCAATGCAAAATAAATCAACCGATTGGCCACTGGTTTACCCGATTCGATTTTGGCCAACGCATCCACCACTTGCTTATAGTCGGCCGATTTGGTCGAATCGCCCGAAAAATACTGGACAATCTTCCAGAATTCATCGTACAGTTGACGTTCCCTCTCGTCTTTCAGATGAACATACGGGTCGACCTGTTTTCTCAGGTCGGGGACAGTTGTCTTTGAATGGCCGAACCCAACGATTTGGATACCTTTTGGTAGTAGTTCTTCCTTATATAGAGTACTTAATAGTAGTAAATAATAATTAAAAAAAATTAATTAATTAATTAAAATGTTATTACAATTAATAGTTATATTGATTTTTTTTAAATATAATACTTATAATATAATTATTTACTAATAGTTACTATTAATGTAGTTATTTGTTATTAATAGTAAATAATAATTAAAAAAATTAATTAATTAATTAAAATGTTATTACAATTAATAGTTATATTGATTTTTTTAATATAATACTTATAATATAATTATTTACCTAATAGTTACTATTAATATTAGTTTATTATTAATAATTACTATCAAAAAAAAATAATATTAATAAACTATTTAATAATATAATGTAATAATAATTTTTAAAAAACATATTAATACTTAAAATGTTTTACTTAAATAAAAAGTTTTTTTAATATAATTTACTAAATAGTTTTACTCAATATTAACAATAACTTAATAAAAGTTAAAATTATTTACTATTAATGTAGTTATTTGTTATTATTAATAATTACTATCAAAAAAAAAATAATAATATTATTCATAAACTATTTAATAATATAATGTAATAATAATTTTTAAAAAACATATTAATACTTAAAATGTTTTACTTAAATAAAAAGTTTTTTTTTAATATAATTTACTAAATAGTTTTACTCAATATTAACAATAACTTAATAAAAGTTAAAATTATTTACTATTAATGTAGTTATTTGTTATTATTAATAATTACTATCAAAAAAAAAATAAATAATAACATTAATAAACTATTTAATAATATAATGTAATAATAATTATTTAAAAAAAACATATTCACACTTAAAATGTTTTACTTAAAAAAAAAAAAAAGTTTTTTTATATATATAATTTACTAAATAGTTTTACTACTCGTTGTAATTATTGTAAAATTATTTAATATTCAAAAAATTTTTAATATTATTATTATTATTATTATTATTATTATTATCTATACTTACAATAGTGTTGGCATCAACTTTTTACGGGATAGATCGCCCTATATTTATTGAAATTAATTAATTAATTAAATTATTATATATTTATTATATGTATAAAAAACAGTTAGTTTTTTTTATTAGTGGACATACAGTAATACCCAACAATATAAAAGTGTTGGCCTCATCGGCGGCACCCGAATATTTGAGATCATCTAAATCGCTGACCGATTTGCCGGCAACACCACCGATACGGGTAGTGGTGGTGTAGTAGACAAACAAAACTGTTAGCAATATATGCTTAATAAACATAATTGATATAATAATACACTATTAAAATATAAATGTTTTTTAAATAAAATAAATTAAATTAATAAAAAAAATAACTAAATTATTTAGAAATATAACATACAAATTAGTTGTTATATTTATATATTATATTTTTTTTATTGATTTATTATCAGTACATCAGTCAATATGGTGTGTGTATGTGTGTGTGTATGTATGTGTGTGTGTGTGTGTGTGTGTGTGTGTGTGTGTGTGTGTGTATGTGTGTGCTTATGGATAGTTAGTTAGTTATAGTTATAGTTACAAATCACAGTCACTATTATTTGTTTTAATATTTTGTTTTTATCATAATTAAACTGATTTATATATATATATATATATATATATATATCACAAACATATATATATATATTATCACACAATTATAATTGTGATTTTGATTTGTTTGCACTAAATCTCTAGTGATTTTATATTTTTATAGTTCATATTTATTTGATATGTACTGTTAATTTCAATTGTTTGAGTACTTTATTATTATATGTCTATATATGTGAAATAGATATATATATATTTATGTGAATTGGTATTAATAATAAGTAACAATTATTACTAAATATATAATATTTACAGTAATCAATTACATATAAATTTCATAGAGAAAGTTATATAGTTTTTTGTGCCAATATTGATGATAAAAATAAATTAAATTTATTAATAAATAATAAAAATAAAATTTTAATGACAATTATGCCTATTATTAAACTACTAAACATTAATTGCTATTATTTTTTTGGTCTCAATTTTTTTTAAATTTTAATTATTAATACAAGAAATATGTATTATATAAATAAAAATTATGTATATTTTTGTTTGTTTGCAAAATATATTTTGTTTGTAATAAAAGTATTTACGTAAAAAAATATTAATTATAATTAAATATATAAATTATATAAATATATATAATTAGCAATGTTAATGTCTAAATTATAATAAATAAATGTATTATTTTTTTCATTATGATAGATAAATATTTTAATTTTATGGGTAACCTTGTATATAGAGAGAGAAAAATTATAATAATATATTTAATTTTAGTTATTTATTACACTTTATTAGACAATCAGGCAATTGAATTATTATTATTATTACTACTAGTATTATTGATACTTTAATTAGATACAGGTTATAGATATATAGTATTATACTGTATATTATATAAATTGAATTGTTTTTTGAAAATATCAATTGACAACCACTTGTCAAAAAAATAAAATAAAAGATTATTATTATTATATTGATATCTATTTGTAGTATTGTATTGAATTATTTTTGAACTTTTATTTTTTTATTATTATTATTATTATTTGAACTAATTATCATTTATAGCAACACTGTTATAGCATATTGTAATTAATGAGATCATTAGTACTATTAATTTGAGACCAAAAATATAATATATTATTATTAATAGTTTAGTTGTATTAAATAGTTTAGTGTATATTAATGATTATACAGTGTATAACTATAATATACAATATGTATATAAATTATATAACAATTTTAACTAAAATAAATATTTGATTGGTTTTGATTGTTATATTTAATTAATTAATTTTACTAATACTATGATTTTTATTTTAGATATTTATATTATTGATATTTGATAATAATTATTGACTTAACCAGCATTTACTAAATTATATATATTGTATATATGAGGTATCGTAATATAATTCATATAATTGACATTTATATTAATATAATATATAATAATCTGAATAAAATATAAAATAAGGTATCAATTAAATTATTTTCAAAATGTTAGTCAAATTATTGGATCAAATGGATAGATAAACCCAATACTAAGTTTAATACAGTAGTTATAATAATAATAATTATTATTATTATAAGTAGATATCATATAAATATAATTATTATGTCTAAAGTTTTTAATATACTGTATAATTAATATGTATTGTATTTATATGCATACCTATTAAAAACAATTATATTTAAAAAAAAATATTTTAAAGTAAATAAAAATGTTTTAAGTAATAAATTATTTCTATAATTATCACATATTATTATTATTATAAAACTTATGATTAATTGAAATCATAATAATATTATTGTATATTAATAATTATAACTAATATATAATTATCATTATTATGATTTCAATTGAAAATAAATCAATATTTTATTATTCAAACAAACAAAAAATAACTAATAAATTATTTTTAAACAAATATAATTAAATAACATATAATTAGTGAATATTAAAATTACAATTAATTTTTATTAGTAAATTGTCTTTTATTTTTTTTTTAAATATTTTTGTTGTCAAATAAGTACATCATTTAAAAATACAATAATCAATAATATTATACATTAATAATTATTATTCAAATATGTTTTTAAAAATTTTATCATTTAATTAAATTTTTGTTTATAATTAATTAATTAATTTTTTTTTTGATAACAAATTTGAGCTATGACCATGTTTTAATTTATATATATATATTTATGTATATAAAATTTTGGCACTTATGATTTTTTGTTGTTGATGACAATTTGAAAATTAAAAATTGAAATTAATTTTGTTTTATATAAAAAAAAAAGTTTAAACAATTTTTACATTTATTTGTTGTTGTTATTGTTGAATGTTATTTAAATAAATTTTTTTTAATAAGCAATTTAGCAATTATTGAAATGATACATGATAATTTTTGTTGTTGTTTTTGTTAAAATATTTTACAATTTTTTATTAATAAATTATTTGTTTTAATTGTTAAATAAATTTTTTGTTTGTTTGAATTCTAGGAATTTTAAAATTTTTGAAAAAATAAATAATAAATTAATTATAAGGAATATTCTTTGGAAAAAAATATATAATTATATAATAATAATAATAATACTCAATATATAATTTAAATGATACAATAATAATAATAATAATAAATTTATGTATATATTGTTTTTCAAAAAAATAAATTAATAATTAATTATTTGTTAGTTTAAGTGAGTGTCTATATAAGTGTTATAAATTAATTTTTATTATATTTTTTTCAAAAAAAAAATATTTTTAAAACTAAAAATAAATTGTGTCATTGTTTTATTACAGTTAAAATAAAACAAAGTTAGATAATAAAAATTATTATTCAACTAAATTTTTTGTGTGTTTTATTTGTTTTGTTGTTATTTTTAACTAATTGTGAGGCACTTAACAAGTTTATGGTTTATGGGATAAAAATTGTAATTTTTTTTTTTAAATAAAATTAATAATAAAAACATGTTATTTGTCACGTATCATACAATTATGCTTAATATATATGTATATTCAATATATAACTTTATATAATATACAAACAAACAGTAATAATACTAATTATAATAATAGATATATAATTGAAAATCAATCCTATTATATAAAAAGTTTTTTTTATAATTATTTACTGTATATATATACTGTATATTATATAATAGACATATATTAAAATTTATAATTACTTTAAAAAAATGTAAAATATATTTACATTTACATTATAATTTTTTTATAGATAAATTAAATCAATTAATTAAATTTTAATAGAAAATTGTATTAATGAAAATTAATTGATTAAAATTAATTAAAAAACATTTTACATTATTTTTCAAAAATATTTATACACTTTTTTTTGTTTGTTTTGTTTGTTTTTAACAAACAAAACAAATTATTATAATTATTATTAATTTGAGTTTTTTTATTTATTATATAATTATTGATTTACCAAATAGTTTACTGTGTTGGACGTGTGCTATATATAAATAAATGATAAATAATAAAAAATAATTATTATTTTTAGTATTAGTAAATTAATTATGATTGATTATAATTATAAATATTATTTAATTATAGTATAATTTTTTTCTAGATATAAATTATTATAATACTGTATATATATTAAATTATATGCAATAATGCAAATAATTAAATTATAATTAACTAAATCAAAATTTTCAAACCTAATCTATAATATAATGATTAAAAAAATATATATTATATTAGTATTTATACATAATTATAATATATATAATTTACACAAAAAATTAGCATAAGTAAATATTAACATTAAAAAACTAATTATATATTTATAAAATAATATTATATAATAATAATTATTATTAGTAGTATTAGTATTAATAAATAATAATTATGATTGATTATAATTAGAAATATTATTTAATTATAGTATAATTTTTTTTAGATATAAATTATTTAAATTTTATATATATATATATATATAATTGATATGATTTACCGGCACTGGTAGGTGTTGTTACTGCTGATGATGATAGCTGTTGTTGGTGTTGTTGTTGTGGTGGCAATTGATCTCTGGGACAACCATACTGTAAATGTTGTAATTGTTTTAATTGATCCAATTTGTGTATCTCATGAAAACATGTCGATTGGCTATAAATTGATTCATTATCACGGCTACTGTTGTTTACGGGGGGTTTAATATAATAATAACACAATTTATATTATTATTAGATATATATATATAAATTATATAATATATAATAATAATAATCAATACCTTATACTACAGTTTGTCAATGTATTAGGTATTCCGGTTGAATCGACTAAACCTAATTAATTAAATAAATAAATAAAATAAGTATTTAAGTATTTATACATTCAAATAATGATATATATTAAACAATAAAAATAAAATTTATGATAATTATCAACTACTGTATATATATATATCAATATATAAGTGGATATTAAGTACAATATTGTATATACAGTATATATATATATATAACAGACTATAGATATATAAATTTATACACAATATTGTACTTAATATCTGATATTATTTATTATAAATAAATATAATTTTTACTAATAATATTGCATTTCATTGATTTATAAATAAAAAAACAAAATTAAATTTAGATATATATTTGTATCAATTATTTTTGTTTTGTTTGTTTGATTGTCTTATCGATTGTTTGTTTGTTTGTATCGTATGTTTGGCGACAATAACCTACTATTGTTGTCCATTTGTAGACAAGAATCGGCTACGGCTTCGGGACAGTTGTCTTCCTTCCAGAGCAGCGAATAACTGGACAACTTTGTGGTGTCCGCCTAAATACAGTACAATTTAGTTAATTTTTAGGTTAGGTTAGGTTTGGTACAGGAAGAGAGAGAGAGAGAGAGAGAGAGAGAGAGAGAGAAGAGAGAGAAAGAGAGAGAAAGAGAGAGAGAAGAGAGAGAGAAGAGAGAGAAAGAGAGAGAAAGAGAGAGAGAAGAGAGAGAAAGAGAGAGAAAGAGAGAGAAAGAGAGAGAAAGAGAGAGAAAGAGAGAGAAAGAGAGAGAAAGAGAGAGAAAGAGAGAGAAAGAGAGAGAAAGAGAGAGTTCATTACCATCTGTTTGTTGAGCATACGGTGCGGTACATCGTAAACGTGGTCAACATAGCCGAACCCGCGTCGACCTCCTCTCGACGGCTCGACAACTATCTGTCCGCCGCAACCGCCGCCGCCAATGGCGGCTCCAATACCGTCACCGCAATCGACATCGGCGGCTCCCTGGAAATGTATTTGATGACACAAATCTTGACCACCAGTTGTGATTAGCTGTTGGCCACTAACACCACCGCCACCACCGGCTTCGGTATGATAGCCATTGGGATAATAGACTTGTAGTCTCTGGCGATCATAGATAGGCTCTGTTTTTGGCACTTTATTGTATGAGTTTAACGATAGATCATCGCTTCGGCTGTTTTCCCGGTGCCTACAGTCTAATCGATCGGTGCATACATTAGTATATTAAGTCATATTATTTAGGTATAACCCCCCCCCCCATCCAAACACCTCCCAAACCCCTAATTATGTACATACATGGCTCGTTGGTGGCGCCCGACTCTTTCGACTTCCAGATCAATATGAAACCGGTAGCACAGCTGACCACCACTAGGACCAGTACGGCACAGAAAGCCGGTATCAGAATCACTGGATCCTCGAATATGGATCCCCTGCTGCCGCCGGCCGACGACGATCCGTCCAACGAACTCAACGGTTCAACAGTTGAACCGGTAGTCGTCAAAGTGGCCACCCGATACTCCAGTTGTGTTTGGCCGGCTTCATTGTAGCCGCCGACCAGTACGTCATACCAGGTACCCGGCCTCAAGTCGGCCAACAATACCGTATTCTGTTCGCTTGATATGTCGTTTGAGTGGACTGTCCAGCCGTCACCCGACTGTCTGGGCTTATATTGAACCGAAAAATGACTGATAGGACAGCCGCCATCTGACCAACGATTCAAATGCAATAAAACAAACGTAATGTTTGCGGTAAACTGTTGACTACGGTCGGCAGCTACCGGTGCTGTCAATTATTAAAAAAAATTAATAGGAGGTTAGTTGTGTGTTTTTTTGGGATGGGGTGGGTGTTAGAGAGGAACCGGCAGTTATTATTGAAATCAAGTAAACCTTTGCCAACTGTTGAAAACCGTAGCTCATCGCTGGGCCTACCGGTGCCCACATCGTTAAAGGCCTCGACTTTAACGATATAACTAGTACCGCATCGGAGATTTCTTAGGACATACTTTTTGTGTTGGCCACTCAGCTGAATGGTCTCCCAGTTGTTATTGATGTTGTTGTTGTTGGACGCCATGTGCTCGGCTAAGGCACCGGTAGTTACACCACTGTTACCGTCCATCCTATAGCTAATGATAAAGCCGTCCACTTGATTGCCGTCGCTGTCTTTGAACAACGATGAGGACGACGACGAGGATGAGGACATCAAATCCCATATAAGTGTGGCGTCGCTAGTGGTCAGTGAGTCTACCTTAACCAGGGGTGCCTCCGGTGGGTCTGATTTTTTTTTGTTTGGTAGTAATAAAAATTATAGATAAATTGTATTAAAACAAAACAAAAAAAATAATTTTTACTAACCGTTTGCAAATGTTTCGGCAATAATCTCGGCACTGGAAGGTCCGGCACCCATACTATTGAATGCCTGTATTATAAATCTAAAAATGATTTTTTATTTTTAGGATAAAATAATTATAAGTGTGTTAATTAAAAGTTATTAATTATAATAATTTTAAATTGTAAATTATAATAATATTTAAAAATATTGTAGAAAATGTTTGGGTAATTGTACTAACATTATAATGTAATAATAATAATAATAATTTTAATTTTAATTGAATTATATATTATTAAATTTTGAATTTGTTATATTGTTTTTGTTGTTTAATTATTTTTTTTGAAACTATTAAATTATTTTTAAAAATAAATAAATAATAATACATTAATATTACTATAGTTATAATAAATACTATATTATAAAATACATATAAAATTTTTATTCTAACATTTAATATAAGAAAAATAATTATAATATAATTAATTATACATTAATACCTCTCTCTCTCTCTCTCTCTCTCTCTCTCTTCTCTCTCTCTCTCTCTCTCTCTCTCTCTCTCTCTATTAAACATACTTATGTACAGTAGAGCTTAGGTATGAATTAAATATATTAACAAAAATAAAATTTTAAAAACAAAAAACTCACATATATTTTGTACGTCTAGACAGTGACTCGATATTATAATCATATTTGCTTGATATCTGTGGTTCAGCAACGGTAGCACCAGCAGCCGTACCTATCATACTACCGGTGCTCATCATCATCATCAGCATCTGCTGCTGCTGTTGTTGGTAGTGATGTCCACCACCACCACCGCCACCAACGCTACCTCCCTGTATAACCAACTCATGTTCACCACCACCACCACCACCACCACCACCACCACCACTACCAGCCCTACCACCACTGGTCTGCATTGTCTTATACGTATAGGGCATATGTATGTTAGTAAATGGTTTGAAACCAATGTAGAAGCCATCAATTATCTGTGATTTAGGGCTAACAATACTCCACTGGATTTTGATTGATCGCGAGTCAAGTGGCACACAGTGAACGTCTTGCGGTATTATTGACGGCGCTATCCATCAAATAAAAAAAATTATTATTATATAATATATATAAGATATGATATGATTTTATATATATATACAGTATATATATTGTATATGTTATACCCATTACATATTAGGGAGACTTATATATATTTAATACATTTATATTGTATGTTATGATATGTATTATAGATAGATGTATATTCAATATATATCGTATATCATGTATAGATATATATATAGATGTGTAGGATATTGGGATTTATATGGGAAAAATAAAAGTGATTTTTTTTATATCTATATATATACGGTATATATATATATAGTGTATATCCTAATAATTAATAGTATAGTTAGGAGGAGGCCAAACCATTATACTGTATATTATTACATTAAAGGCATTTACACGATATAATGTATAATATGATTTTATTATATGATTTTTTTTCAATATATATATATATATGATTTTATTTTTTGGTTTAACCATTGAACCCAAAAAAATGTGATAGATTTATCATTTATTATTATTATATTATATATAAATTATATATATATATATATATATATAATATTTTTGTTGTTGTTGTTGTTGATGTCAGAGATTTAAATAAGTTATCTATAATATATATATATATATATATATATATATATATATATATATATATATATATATATATATATATATTATTTATACTATAAATATCATTGATTGATATATAATTGTTTCAATATTAAATTATTATATATATAATTTACTATTTATACATGTATATATATATTATATATATATATAAGAGGATAATATTTAATATTCAATGTTCAATAACAACAACAAATTATTAATACTTTATTATAATATACTAGTATTTTTGATGTTTAAATACAGTATATTATATATATATATTATATATACAGTATATACTGATATAAAGCATTTAGCATTTAATATATAGATATTAAATTATGTTAATAATAACTGTATGTGTAGTTTATATGATTCACAAAAAAATAATATTTAATATATCTATTAATACATACAACTTGTATAGTAATAATTGCAAGATTATTATTATTATTATTATTATTATTATTAGTATTAGTATTATTCAATACATTTGCTAATACATTGCAAAAAATACAGTTATATTTAATCCTATAATACTGTATAACTTATTATTATTATATATATATAAACAATTTTTTTTGAAATATAAAATAACTATCAATTAAATTATTATTTATTTTGTCGATCATTATCTATAAAATTTTATCCAATAGATTAGTAATCTATTAATTAGTATTTAGTATTTATAACTTATTAAATATTAAAAAAAAAATTAAAAAAAATACATTAAGGATTTATTAAATACAAAATAAAAAAAATTAAAACCCTTTAAAATATGACATAGCTTATAAGTTTAAAATCAAATATTTTTTAAAAAAAAAGTAAAAACAATTTTAGTAGGGTTGCCAACATTATTATTATTCAATAATTCAAATAAGTTATTTAGATACTGTATATATCTAAATAACTTATTTGAATAATACAGTAATAATATTGTTGGCAACCCTACTAAATGTTTTTTATATATTATATATGATAGCAACTAATAATGGGAGTAAACTATAAACTTTTAATTAAGGAAAATTTTTAATAACTTTAATAATATATTATCTAGATAATTTTTTTTTTAATTTTTGTAAAATTGATACTAGGTAATTTTAATACTATACCTTCCATTGTAGTAACAATGTTGATGGTAGTACTAAATTCGCTTGAACCAATTTCATTATCAACTTTTACCCGGATATCATAGCCAGTCATTGGCAATAAATTACTTATAGTAACTGTATTGGCGGTCGAGTGTATCATCAATGCATCGAACCATTGATCTATTAAATGGGTTGAAAAATTAAAATAATTAAATATAAATTAAAAATAATTTTTTTTTTTAAAAATAAATATACTGTATATTCAATTAAAAATGTTTTTATAATTATTTTAATTTTATTTGTTTTTTTTTTAAATAGTTAATATAAAATACTAATTATATACATATTAAATATATTATAAAATATATAATTATATATACAGTATATATATAAAGTAAATATAAAATAAAGTTTAGATTAAATATATATATATTTAAAAAAAACTATATTTTATGCAAATTTGTTTTTTAAAAAAAAACTATAATATTTTTTTAAATATTTAATATCAAATATATAACATTTAATTTAGTATATTAAATATATGAAATATATATGAAATATATTTATTTTATAGTAATAATAATAATAATGATAACTATTATTACCCATACATAACATATTTATTTAATATATGTCTAATATATATTAATATGTGGTAGATATTAGTAGATTTAAAAAAACAATTAATCAATATATAAATATTATTATTATAAACCCCCGACAAAAATATCATTTTTTAAATGAAAAATATACACACATTTAGCTAACGTGTTATATATATATATGATATACATTATATATATACTGTATATATAAATATATAACATATACAGTATATTAACAAAAATACAGTATATATTAATGACTTTCGTAAAATTTTAATCAATCATTCATATACTTTATATATCATATATATATATATATATATATATGATATAATGTTATTATATAATGACTTATTTTATGGCATAACAATAGACTCATTTGTGTGTCGAGAGAGAGAGAGAGAGAGAGAGACAGTATATATATTGGAAAAAATAATTAATATTCAAATCAATTCAAATTATATTCATATAAAAATTTTTAAGCATATATTAGACAATTAAATAGATTATACTGATAAAATAAAAATTATAAAATAAAAAATGATAGTAAATTAGTGAGTGAGTTGAATAAAAAAAAAATTAAAGAGAGAGAGAGAGAGAGGAAAAAAATTAATCTCATTATATAAACAATTTAATTTTTTTTTTCAAAAATAAAAATCAATTATTACTAATAATATTATAGTATACACAAAGTTAATGCCAATTCATGCACTTTAACTGATAACAGGGCTAATCATTATTATTAAACACACACACAAAAAAAGTAACTGTTTTTTATGTTTTTAATATTAAAATCAAAGTTTAATATAATTTTTTTTATTAGCAAAAAAAATTGTCTAATAATTAAAGTTGTTTTTTTTGTTGATGATGTGATTTAGTTTGATAAAACTTATGTTTATTTTAACAGTAAATTATGTTTTTTTTATCGATTATTAATATAATATACAACAAAAAATTACTGACTTTTAAGATATCATTTAAAAATAAAATTAAAACTCAAATTTATTATTAATATATAAAATTAATTAAAGATTTATTAAAATAAATAACTTTTTAATACTATATATTTATATAAACAAAATTTTTTTTTAAACTAAAACTAATAAAATAAATTAACAAAAAAAATTAAGTTTAAATTAATTAATTAATTATATATATATATAAGTGGTGTTAACTTAAAGTAATTTTTTTAATTACAGTTGAATTAAATTTAGTTTTATTTGAAAAAAATTATTGTAATTATAATTGAACTAGCTACTCTATAGAGTAAAATTTATTTAATTATATCATTAAACGTTAAATGTAATTTTAACGTATACACTAAATGTTTATTTCATCAATGTAATTTTTTTTATTATAAGTCAACAACAAAACAATATGTTCAATAAATTTAGTAATTAATTAATTATATAATTTAGTAATTTAGTAATTTTTTCCTACGTGTTTTAAATTGATTTTTTATTAATTAATTAATTAATTATTATTATAGATTATAATTAATTATAATTATTTTTATTAGTTTATAAACTATAATTAGATTTATATATAATATATATATACTGTATATATATATGTCAATTATTGACATAATATACATATATTTATACAGTTAAGTATATAATTATAAGATACTACTATATTTGACTATAAATTTAAATTAGTTTCAATTTAATTATTATTATTATTATTTTAGTTTAGTTTAGTATAAGTATTATATATATATATATATATATATTATAATTACCTGATTGTCGTTTATATTGGACACTGTGTTTAATGATCGGACTGTTGCCAGTATATAGTGTAACCCATGAGACAGTAGCCGATCGGGCGGTTATATCCAATGAATGTATATCATGGGGAGCGTCAGGTGGCTCCTGGACTACAACATCGGACTCCTGGGATTCGCTACCAAACAAATTAGTGGCAACACATGTAAACACTGCCGTATCGTTGCGGACACAGTTGTTGACCGTTAGTTGCGAATACTTTTCCGTACCGCTTGTTTTGGTCAGTTCCTCTCGGATTATATATACCGACGACAATGACCGGTCACTGTTGTGTCCACCACGGCTATGGCCACCACCACCACCACCACTGCTGGCACCGTTACTAAGCGGAAACCCGTTTTTCAGCCACCGTATAGTCAACGGTGTTGTACCGCTAGCCGTACACTGAACGGTCAACTGTCCCGATCGGCGTACAGTCAGATGTCGTTGGCCTAGTTGAACCGTGGGTACATTGTTGACAAACAATCGGGCACTGGTTTCCAATGGCCGGCCAACACCGTTGCCGACATCGCATATGTATATACCCTGAAAGTGTGTTTCAATCGATCGGATGGCTAGCGAACCGTTTTCCAGTACATGTATCTGTGGACTACTCAGTATGGATACGGCATCTGAGCCTTTGGCTAACTGTGCACTATTGGTGTCTGGATGTCCAACACCCTGGAGACCATTAGCAGCACCTGTGCCCGCCATCATCATCTGATTGATACGTATAAACTTCCAACGAGTTACCGGCTGCGGATAGCCACTGGACTGGCAGTCCATGACCAACGATTGGCCGACCAATGTATGCCTGTCCGCTGGTCGTACTATCCATTGGGGTGCCGCCCGTACGCGCATTGTGGCCGTAAAATTGGTCGACGTAGTGGTCAACTGGGCTGAGGACGCCACACACGTATAGTTTCCTCTGTGATAGTACCGGATGTTTGATATGATAAGCGACGATATAAACTCGTTGATGGATACTATCTGGATGTCGGAGTCCATCTGCAACAATGGTTTGCCATCTTTGAACCATTTGATGGTTATCGGCGGCTCTGGAAATTTGATAAATAGTAAATGTGCTCATAATCTACTGGTGCTCTATATATACTGTATATACACTTACCGCCCGATATGACCGAACAAACGGCCGAACAGCGCATATTTTCTTCAAGATTATCGGAAAACATGAACGGACTGATTACCGGCGGAGCTATCAATTTGTGCGGACAAACAAATATTTTTTATAATTTTAATATAAATATAAATTTAATATATATGTGTGTATCTATGTATGTATGTATGAATGTATGTATGAATGTGTGTATGTATATATGTGTGTATATATATGTGTGTGTATATATGTATAAATATATGTATCTATGTATGTATATGTTTGTGTGTGTGTGTGTGTATACATATATGTATCTTTGTATGAATGTGTGTGTGTGTGTGTGTGTGTACATATATATATATATATATATATATAAATATATATATGTATCCATGTATGAATGTGTGAGTGTGGGTATGTATAAGTATGTACAGTATGTGTATGTGTCTTAAAAGTTTTGATAAGTTTATAGTTAATTGATTATAAAAACAAATTTATTTAATTTACTAAAAAAAATAAATTGATTTATTTTTTTATATGAAATATTATTTAGTGTATACTGTAATACTGTATATATATTTTTGTTATTTTAAAAAAACTACTGTATATAATATGTATATAAATTTATTATATAATAAATTTTCAATCATCATCCTATTGATTGATGAAATAAAAAATCTTGTCGTTTAACAACTAAAATACATAATGACATACAACTAAAAAAAATCAACTACTAATTTATGTACAGTATATCCCATATCATTGATACAACAAAATTTTAGTGAACATAAAATCAATAGTAAGCAACAAAAAAAAAGTTTGTTTTTAAATTAAATATGACATTAAATGATAGCACACACACACATAAATTTATATAGATATATATGTATATATATATTAAATCAATATAATTTAATCTTAAATAGCCCTATTGTATGCAACATTTATCAATATCACACACACACATACACACACATACACACACACACACACACATAGTATTATATAAATACAATATTTATTATACAGTATTTTATAGACAATATTACAATGTATTGAACAGTACTTTATATATATATGCGATAAATTCATCTAAATGTATATGTATTGATTGATATACTACTGTATATAATATATATATACTGTATATATACTGTATATATACTGTATGTTTGATGTCAATCTCTAAAACCACAGTTTGATTATTAAAGGCAATTGATTTGAATAGTCATTATATAACAGCATATATACTGTACTGTATATAACTGATTGCTATGATATGACTGTATGTCTCAAAATTGATTGTATGTTAGTGTGTGTATGTGTATGTATGGGCGGGTGTGTGGGTGTCTAACTGTGTGTATGTATATACATATCAGTGTACAGACCTATGACTTTGACATGAAATGTCTGCTCCATTCGTTGGCCACTAAGCGATAGGACAACACATTTATACATGTCTTGATCGGTACTGTCCACCGAAGCGATGGCCAGTCGACCGATTGATGGCTGCGAGTGTCTCTCATCCAAAGGCAAGCGTCGATTTCCTGTTTAGGTTTTGACAATACATACACAAAAACCGGATATACCGTTAAAATTGTCGCTATAAACACACACTCACTCACTCACTCACTCACTCACCCACTCAGTCACACATACTCATAGAAACATTAGTTAAATTCAAATACAATTTATCTAATTGTATATAAAAATATCGTGTTTAACGTTATATACAGTACTATATATATATCACTAAAAGTGTAATCAATATTTGATTTAATGGATTGTCGACAAAACTAATTTACTTAATATTTATTATTATTATTATTATTATTTATTATATAAAACGGCTGTTAAATTATTATTATTACTACTATTAATATATATATACTGTATATATATATTATCTCTAATTTTTAGATATATTTTTCGCTGTCTATCCTAAAGCTATATTCCTATAAAATTGTTATAAATTATATACAGAAAAATATATTATTAATACATTAAATTTCAATATAATAATACAGTTATAATAATAATAATAATTTACTAAAAATTTTTCAAAAATTATTATTAATATTATTATTATCTCAAGTGTCACCCCTTCAAGCATTTCCCCTCAGAAAATAAAAAATAGTTATAAAAATTTTTGAGTTTGAAAATTACTAAATAATTTTATTATTATTATTATTATTATTATATATATATATATATATCATTTATATATATAAATACTAGAAAAAAATATATTTTTAATAATTAATTAACCCTTTAAGGGTCTATTTATATATGTAGTACTGTATTACTATACCTATTGTTATATGAAAATTTTTACAGTACTATCCCCCCCACTCCCACCCCCTCGACCATTAAATAATAATTATGGATTATTAAAAATATTATTATTATTGAAAATTAAATTTTAAAAAATTTTTTTTAAATATAATAAATACCTTTTAGGAAAAATACTTCATCGATAGGATAGCCAGCATAGGAACAGTTAATAGTTAGGGAATGGCCGGCAATGGCCGTAACGTTTCCAATTGGTTTTATATACAGCGAACCCATTATATTGATACGGGATCTATGGACTACCGTTCCTCTAAGATTGTGAGCAATACATTGATAAACTCCCGTTTCCTTTAAGTTGTTTGTTAGGAAAAAAATAATAATATAATATTATAGTAAAATAATTAATTAATTATCAATTCATACATATATAATAGTGTTATATTATATAATTATAATTGAAATTTATAGCAAACATAATAATAGTTAATAAAATCTTTAAAATTTTTTTTTGTAGATATTATCGAAAAAATAAATAAATTCAATTTTTTTTGAAATAAATATATTAATAGTGTTTATATATTAAGTACATTATTATTATTAAGTTTCTAGTTATGGTTTATATATATATATATATATATATATATATATAAATCAATTTAAATAACATAAAATATGATTAATATTTGTTTTATATAAAAAAATATAGTTTAAAATAAAGTGTAACAAATTAGCTATAAGTTTAAGATTATCATTTTATTGCTGTATTATCTTATTTTATATATACTATACAGTATATAAAATGTTAGATAATTTATTTTATCGATATTTATCTATTATTTTTTATATATATAAAAAAATACAGTAATCCTCACTCACTTAATAAAATTGCATAGAAAAGCAGTTTTTAACACAAAAAAAAAATTTTTTTAAAGTTTTATTTAGTATTGTTTTATTTTGCAGATCCCATAATAGACACATACAATTGTCAAATCATTTTATTAATATATAAATTTATATATATATATATATAATATAAATCTATTTTGTTAGTGAACTGAGGATATAATAAAACAAAAAAAACAAAATAAAAAAAACTAAAAAACAAAGTCCATTGAAAAGTTATTACTATATATTATATATAGTTTACAATTGCAGTTAAATTCCTTCAAATATATATATATATAATATAAATTATATATAAATTTATATATATAATAGTATATACTGTAGATTTTTTTTGTTTTGTTTTGCTGGTTTGGATATTATTTTATTTTTTTTCTTTAAAAAATAGCTATTGTATTATATATTAGGGTATAAGTGCTATGTATTTATATATACTGTATATACTGTATACTCATAGACACATAGATATATATATATATATATATATATAAATTATTGGATATCTAAACTGTGTGTACATATATATCAATATATTTTATATCCAAAAGTGGAGCAACAATATATATATATATAGGTTATACTGTATATATATATATTTGTAGTGTAAGTGTTGTAGTGTATTGTTAGGGTCAATAGATTTATTGATCACTGAGTTTGTCTTTATTTTATTTTTTTTTATTTGTTTGTTTGTATTTTATTTGAAAAAGCCATAAAATGTTGCCTATTTTGATTTTGGTCATTACTTTTCAAACACACACACACACACACACACACAAACACTTACATACACACAGTCATACATACATATACATACATACACACACACATACATACACACACACACACACACACACACACATACACACACATACACACACATACACACACATACACACACATACACACACATACACACACATACACACACATACACACACATACACACACATACACACACACACACACATACACACACACACACACACACACATACACACACACACACACACATACACATACATACACACACATACACACACATACACACACATACACACACATACACACACATACACACACATACACACACATACACACACATACACACACATACAAAACAACTTTAAAAAACTGTATATTAGGATAAAGGCTTTAATGTTAGAGAGAGAAAGTCATATAATAATAATAATAACAAAATCAGAGATATCCCACTAACCTTCATAGTAATTGAGCTAATATTGAGCTGCGATTGGCTACCGGTGCGGTCGACTTTGTTGGCGTAACTGTGCAGTCGAGCCCTGGGTACGGCTTCAAGTATATCCCAGTCGTCCAGTTTCCAATAGATTATCGGCGGCGGTTGGCCAACGGCCGCACATTTCAAACTCAGATCCGTGTTTGACATTTTGATTTGCTCGGAAAATACGGTCGTAAATACCGGTGCTCTCTCTATGGGTGTATGGGTTAAGACAAAAAAATCACTTATTTGTTACGAGATTTTTACTATTGTATTGTATATATAAATATCGATATATAGGATCAATATATATAAATGTATTCAATGTATTCAATAGGCATAACATTATGTAACATAACTTTATATATATATCAATATATATATTGTATTTTTTTCAGATACTATTTTCAATGAATGAGAGAGAAAACAAAAATGTGTGATAATTATTGATAATCAATATAACCCAAAAAAAAAACTAACACAACGATAGAGAGAGAGAGAGAGAGAGAGAGAGAGAGAGAGAGAGAGAGAGAGAGACTATAAGTAAGAAAATCTAAAGATTGACACAAAAATGCAATTTTTATATTATTTTTGTTCATTTTTCCCGACCATTGCCTCCAAATCTCATTTGTTTTACTCCCCATAATCAGTGTTACACTCAATAAGCATTTCCTCTCTCTCTCTCTTTCTCACACACACACACACACACACACACACACACACTCACTCACTAACTCTATGCCTCCCAAAAAAAAATAAAAATAAATGTTAGCCTAATGTTAATGTTGTTAGCGTAACAAACAATATGCTAACCAACCGCTATATAATATACTGTATATATATATATAATATTATCAGAATATTCTGTATATATATATCTATATATTCTGTATATATCTATATCTGTATATTCTGTATATATATATATCTATATATTCTGTATATATATCTATATATTCTGTATATATCTATATCTATATATTCTGTATATATCTATATCTGTATATTCTGTATATATTTATATCTATATATTCTGTATATATCTTATCTATATATTCTGTATATATATCTATATATTCTCTATATATATATATTTCTCAAATATATTCATTATGATCATCATATTGTGTTGGATATATAAATTTGTAGCTAATATTAGTAGTGATTTATATTTAATGATAGAAAAAACAACAAAAAATTGTTTTATTATTTTGTTGTTTTTTCTCTCATTTTCATTGAAACAAACAAACAAAACAAACAGCAAATAAAAAACCTTACCTTCCATTGTAAGGACAGCCGCCGATTGTAGCCATTCCTCATAACCGAAACCATCTTTCAGATGAACAAAACACTGGACAATACCGATATCCGAGTGACGATAGGATCGGATGGTTAGGACAGTGTCCGACAACTGTCGGATCCGATGATCCATAACCAGTGGCCGCATATTGCGAAACCATTTGATGCCGGCTACGATGCCCGACTCTGTACCCACTATAGTGGCTCCTGGATTACTACTACTACTGGTGCTACTGGCCATTGATGATGGTATTGAATCCATTACAGTTAGGCTACAATTTAGGATAATATCATCGCCCAAACTAGGCGTCGATGTTGTTGTCGACGATGAAGATACTGATAAATGTAGTCTCAATGAAGCTAACGGTGCCATACATACAATGATGAGATATGAAACAAATAGAAAGAAAGAAAGAGAGATAAATGTTTGTCATTAATGAATATAAGAGAGAGAGAGAGAGAGAGAGAGAGAGAGAGAGAGAGAGAGAGAGAGAGAGAGAGAGAGAGAGAGAGAGAGAGAGAGAGAGAGAGATAGAGTTTATTAACAATAGTTATTATATATCAGTCTATGATATCTTTACCCACTATTTATATGGTCTATCCATAGACATAGTCTATGATGATATGATACTACTATATATATACCCGGAGACTGGGAAAAAATAGCATATGTATAGTATTAATGGTATATATATTTATATATATATATCTATATCTAATATTATGTAACATAGGCTATACTACTGTAACTGTAATCTATAAGTCCCTTATATACACTAACTAACTAACTAACTAACCGGTTATATACAACATATTATATCATATACTGTATATATATATATATATATATATAAAGTAGATATTATATGATGATATTAATATAATATTATATAATATACTACTCAATGACTTATTATTACTATTATACTATCATATTATATATATATATATATAATATATAAAGAGAGACTATCTTTCATTAATCTATTCATTAGACCGTATATTAACTTAATATACAATATGATGAATGACAGGGAAAAGAGAGAGAGAGAAAGAAAGAGAGAAAGAAAGAGAGAAAGAGAGATATAGACAGTGACTTACATCTGACTATAAGTTGTGTTTCGGATCGTTGTTCAGCTCCGGTATTATTGGCGACACAAATAAATCGCCGATTATCAGCTAACTGTGCGCTGCCAATCAATACCATTGTTGGCATCACTTTATAGTTATTATTATTATAGTTATTGTTATGGATATTATTATTATTATTATTATCGGCCGACGATAGTGTAGACACTGGCAATCTGGTCATACGTGCGGTCGACATCAGATCCATTGAATGTCGGCCGACAGTATAGTACCAGTGCTGGTCGGGTCGGCTGTCGGGTTGGCCATCAAATGAACAAT